>NC_079446.1:42960637-43085637 GCF_903798145.1 Danio aesculapii | reverse complement strand
AGTACAAAGTAGTTTATTGCATAATTAATTAGGGCCGTTTAATGGCTGTAATGGAATCCAGCTATTTGAGAGCTGATGCGATGTGGGTTAAAATGTGAAGTAAAAAAAAAGAAAATGATTGTATCCCTTGACACCACGTGCAGGACATGATAATTGGGCAGGTTTTGAAAGCCCATTTATGTGTTGCAGACGTGAAGAGAATGAAGCTGATGTCAGGAAGATGTCAGGCATGTGTCTGCTGGTATTAAGGTAAACAACACTAATGGGCAGGAGTCCTAAAAAGCTGCTTCACAATCAAATCTCGCCTCTGAGTTTGGAGGGATCAGACTGCTTTATTTTTTTTTCTCCCCCGTACGTCTGTAGTAGTTCAAACAAATCCATTAAGGTGTATTTACTGATTCATGTGTGGAGATGTGAGTGCTTTCTCGCTGAGACTTCAGTCCGGCATCACAATTGTGAAAAGAACAAGTAAACAAGCGTGTCGGTGTTGCCAGATCTGCTTAGAAAAACAAGCAACCTTGTCTGACAGGCCTTAATGAGCAACACCAATGTGTGGAAAAGCGGCTAAAAGAGAAGGTGGAGAGATTTCAAAACTGTTAATATTAGTTTGTCAAGCTTTATAGTGTTTTACATTAGGGGCCAAGCACTAGCAAGCCAAACATGTATTTAATTTTATACTATTTAATTTTTTAATAGTTAATTATTATATAAATAACTACTTAAAGGTGGAGTATGTAAGTTTGACACCCAGTGGTTGAACTAGGTATTGCACTCCTGGTTCAAAACACACGCAAGCACATATTGACGACGCCAACAGGAGCGAGTCTGACTATCCAGCCTAAAACCTGATTTAGGTCGTGTTCTAAATAAAAGCATCGGCACGATATAGAAGGAATATTTTTCATAATAAAAGTTTGGAAGCCATTTTACATAACATTTATTCAAAAAGGTAATGATTCGCACTCATCAAGTATTTGCTTCGTACTGTTTTTCTTTTTACAATCACACACTGAGGAAGGCATTGTGCCGAAATGTTTGTGTTTTTAAATCACCCGAAGAATGTGAAACAGAAAAATAATACAATAAATTTCCTAATAACTCTAACCTGCCTAGTTAACTTAATTAACCTAGTTAAGCCTTTAAATGTCACTTTAAGCTGTATAGAAGTGTCTTGAATAATATCTAGTCTAATATTATTTACTGTCATCATGGCAAAGATAAAAAAAAATCAGTTATTAGAAATGAGTTATTAAAACTATTATGATTAGAAATGTGTTGAAAAAAATCTGCTCTCCATTAAACAGAAATTGGGGAAAAAAATAAACAGGGGGCTGACAATTCAGGGGGGCTAATAATTCTGACTTCAACTGTATTTATTAATTGATATATTTTTATTTTTAATAGTTAACTATTATATCATTAGTTAACTATGTAACTGTTAATTACGTAACTGTTTATTTGAACTATTTTAGTTAAATAATTAATTGACTGATTTTAATTATAGAGTTTTGATTTTAATAAAAAAATATTTTATTTTATTTTACCAGAGTTGTTAAGCCTCTTGCCAAAGATTTTTTTTTTCATTTTCTGATCAATTTAAAATAAATATTAATAATAAATATAGAAATGACAAAAATCCACAACAAAATTATTTAAAACTGAAATAAAAACTACTGCAATATCTAAATATGTAATTGTGTTACCTTGGAAAAAAAATCAGACAGTCCTGGAGTGTCTCGGTGGATAAAGGGGATGACCTCTTGCTTTGCCCTAGAAAAGATAACCTATTTATTGAAAAACAAAATTCATATATTTTGGTCTATTTGCAAAGTTTTCTATGACTTTCTGGAGAATCTAGATCAGGGGTGCCCAAACTCTGTCCTGGAGGTCCGGTGTCCTGCAAAGTTTAGTTCCAACCCAATCAGACACACCTGGGCTGTTTCTCAATTCCAAGAACGCAGAGAACGGACTTGCGTTCTTGTGGAGACCGATCTCGTCAGGTCACCTCGGAAGAACGAAGTCAAAAGACCACAAGAATAGAGAACGCGTCCTCTGAGAAATGAGATGCTGCGTTCTTCCTGATGGTCACATGACCTTCACACATTTTTAATGGGAAATGATTTAAACATGACAGCATTCACACAGCGATTTATTGTTTTTTCCCTTTTCAACATATGTATAACATGCACAAAGACCTTACAAATATACGTTGCACAATACAAATAAAACAGATTTTAATACGAGTTTCAGCAAATAAACACTTCTAATGTGTTTATTCCTTTATAAAGATGTTGATGTTTACTTTCACCGTCTCATTTAGGGAAACTCCTGAGGTAAATAAGTTATATCTTTGAACTTTAATAATAAATCTATATGAAATGCTGCGCTTCCCACCTTCTTTATTCAGCCGCAATAACTTCTGGGACTTCTCGAGCAAGTTTTTCCAACAGAGTCTGTCTGCAGACATGATGCAATCTCAGACCGATGCAATCGATTGCATCGTGTCGGCAGCCAGACCCTTCTCAGTTTTCTGCTCAGATCTGCATCGATGCATCCTCAATATCACAAACACTCGCGGGAACTTTCACACATCCTTTGTTTTTGCGGTCTTGAGTTTTGAAACTGAACTTTAGCAGTTGATGATGACGTTACATGAGGACGCTAGATCGCTGAATAACACATATTGAGAAACAGCCCTGGGCTAGCTAATCAAGCTCTTACTGGGCTTTCTAGAAACCTCCTTGCAGGTGTGTTGAGGCAAGTTGGAGCTAAAATTTGCAGGACACCGGCCCTCCAGGATCAAGTTTGGACACCCCTGATCTAGATGGTGACTCTTTTCTTGAACTGATGGACATTTAAAGTATATAGATTAGACAAATATGTTATTGCTGTATTATTCAATATCATTATTATTATTATTATTATTATTATTATTATTATTATTATTTATTTATTTATTTGTATTATTATTATTATTATTATTATTATTATTATTATTATTATTATTATTTATTTATTTGTATTATTATTATTATTATTATTATTATTATTATTATTATTTATTTATTTATTTATTTATTTATTTATTTATTTATTTTTATTTTTATTATTATTATTATTATTATTATTATTATTATTTATTTTTATTATTATTATTATTATTTATTTGTATTATTATTTATTTGTATTATTATTATTATTATTATTAATATTATTATTTATTTTTATTATTATTATAATAATTTTTTATCATTATTATTATTATTATTATTATTATTATTTATTTTTATTATTATTATTATTATTATTATTTATGTATTTGTATTATTATTATTATTATTATTATTTATTTGTATTATTATTATTATTATTATTATTATTTATTTGTATTTTTATTATTATTATTATTATTATTATTATTATTATTATTTATTTATTATTATTATTATTATTATTATTATTATTATTATTATTATTTATTTATTTATTTATTTATTTATTTATTTGTATTATTATTATTATTATTATTATTATTATTATTATTATTATTATTATTATTATTTGTATTATTATTATTATTATTATCATTATTATTATTTGTTTTTATTATTATTTTTTTTTATTATTATTATTATTATTATTATTATTATTATTTATTTATTTATTTGTATTATTATTATTATTATTATTATCATTATTATTATTTGTTTTTATTATTATTATTATTATTTATTATTATTATTATTATTATTATTATTATTTATTTATTTGTATTATTATTATTATTATTATTATTATTATTATCATTATTATTATTTGTTTTTATTATTATTATTATTATTTATTATTATTATTATTATTATTATTATTGTTATTATTTTATTATTATTATTATTGTTATTATTATTATTATTATTATTATTATTTATTTGTATTATTATTATTATTATTATTATTATTATTATTATTATTATTATTATTGTTGTTATTATTATTATTATTAAAATAAACAATAACATAAACAGAGCAAGTCCATTTCACAATACACAAACAGTCGAACACAACATAAAACAATATCATCCAGAAAGCACAAGAGAAAAAAAAGAATTAAATAAAAAAAAAATTATAATAATTTACAGAGAAATGTGTAGGCTCAACAACTCGACATATACCAAATCAATCCCACCTATACTGAGTGACAAGTCAGCATTACTGACATAAAACATAATTGTGTTCCAGAATTAAAAACAGTTGGCATTTCTGTGTGGAGTTTGCCTGTTCTCCCAGTGTTGGCGTGGGTTTCCTCCGGGTGCTCCGGTTTCCCCCACAGTCCGAAGACATACGTTATAGGTAAATTGGGTAAGGTAAATTGTGCGTAGTGTGTGTGTGGGTAAGTGGGTGTTTCCCGGTGATGGGTTGCAGCTAGAAGGGCATCCGCTGCTTAAAACATATGCTGGATAAGTTGGCAGTTCATTCATGAATTTTATTTATTTATTTATTTATTTATTTATTAAGAAATACTACTCAAAATAACTACACTCATTCAGATCATATATCTATTCTTAATTTTTATTTGTATCACTTAATATAATGATCATATGTATATTATTGTGTAAAAATTAAATCTGTATTGGTTTTGTTAGATCATCTAACTTGTCAAATAGAAAAAAGCATATATATTCATATTCATTTTTATTTGTAATTATATTTACTCCTGCACAACAGAAAGGTCTGATAAGCCTTTGGGACAAAAACATTCATGCCGACGCACGTAGGAACTAAAAGAGCTTCATTATGCTGCTTCTCTTTATGACAAATCTACTGCAATTAGCAGCATATCACCACTGCCCAGTTTTACGATGCAATTAGTAGTTCTTTACCCCCGATGCTTCATTTATAATGGATTTTTTGCACCGGCACTGAGGATTCTGGCTTAATTCCCCTGGCTATCAACGCACCCCAAAGATTTGTTTAATTAAATGTTTACTATAAATGACTGAGTCAATAGAAACCAATTAATTCTGTGCTCAACAACATTGCATGTCCATATAGGAGTTTAAAAACAGTTTACATGCAGACTAGGCCACGCTTTCACTGTTTATAAATCTTAATCTTTTATTCATTATATATATATATTTAAAAACAAAAGAGGATGATTATTTATCTGAAGAGCATAATTCTTTATAAAGCATGATAAATTTAGGATGTTTGATGTTAGGAGTCAGAGAATTTAATCCAGTCTTAAAGGTGACCTATTATGCCGCTTTTAACAAGATGTAAAATAAGCCTCAGATGTCCCTAGAATGTGTGGCCCCTATCATACACCCGGCTATTTTCAGACCAGCTCAAGTCTAATTTTCACGTTTTGCACCAGGTTGTTTAAATAGCAAATCCATTTGCACCACTTTGTGGACTCATGGGTGTGCTGGTCTATAAAGGAGGTGTGTTAAGCCTGATTTAAACTTTCGTCTGGCGCCGCATTGCGCACCTTCGCTGACTTTTATACTTGACACGTTCGCCGTTGTGATATTATTTAAAACAGTAGGGGGCGGTCAAAAGAAACCCACTGTAAGGTCAGACGGATAAACAGAGAAGTAGAAGTTTTTGGAACTACGTCATATCATTAATATCATTCAATATGTTGAAACTAATTAATTTTATAAATTATTTAATGATTTTAAAACCATTCAAGATTTTTTTAACTCAATCTTTGATGCATCACTTGCTTTTGTTCATATCTCGGACAGTTCTACCTTTTAAAGTTTATTAAAGTATTAATGACAACAGAGCATGGGTTACTCTACAAGTATATGTTTATTACGGCAATAATAAAAGCAAAGTACACTTACTAAAAATCAAAAAACTAAAGACTTTTCATTTAACCCACTCAACAATTCACTGTCTGGCTGGTTTGTCCTGATATGCTAAAAAGGCAATAATATATATATATATATATATTAAAAACAAAAGAGGATGATTATTTATTTGAAGAGCATCATGCTTTATGGAAACAAATTTAGGTTGTTTGATTTCCTGACGGGTGACACAGTGGCGCAGTAGGTAGTGCTGTCGCCTCACAGCAAGAAGATTACTGGTTCGAGCCTCGGTTGGGTCAGTTGGCATTTCGGTGTGGAGTTTGCATGTTCTTCCTGCGTTCGCGTGGGTTTACTCCGGGTGCTCCAGTTTCCCCCACAGTCCAAAGACATGTGGTTCAGGTGAATTGGGTAGGCTAAATTCGTAGTGTATGAGTGTGAATGAGTGTGTCTGGATGTTTCCCAGAGATGGGTTGCTGCTGGAAGAGCATCCGCTGCATAAAAACTTGCTGGATAAGTTGGCGGTTCATTCTGCTAGGGTGACCCCAGATTAATAAAGGGACTAAGCCTAAAAGAAAATGAATGAATGACTTTCTTACCATTATCAACAATAAACCCTAGAAAAATAAGGCATCAGTATATTGTAAACCGAAAGGTTTAAATATTCTTTTCCAGTTATCAAAGAAATAATGTGTGATTTAATTTTAGTTTTGTAAATATTAAATTGTTTTAAATTCTAAATTGTAATATATACATCAGAGTTAAACCTATGAATGGTGGAAAAACATATTCTGTAATTGTGTATTAAAACTTTTGCCATGGCCTTTCTTTTTGGTTTTAACAAATTTATCCCTCAAGTTTTTCTAAACTTTTATAAAAACTTTCCTCCTTTCCCACGGCTGTTGCAATTTCTAGCCAATAATTATTGGTCATCTGGTTCTCCCCATGATCACGCATGGATGGATCATAAAGATGTCTGTACAGTCATTCTGTTTCAGACAAAATTTTCACAGTGTTTCATATTCCACTCAAATCAAATGCGACGCCGCGCGAACTGTTTGCTCGAGTCTCCAAAAACATACGCGCTCCGCCAGCCGAAATCATGTCGCGTGCACCCAAAGCAAACCTTCGCAAACACAGCGATGACGTCACATTCGCCACGCACTCAATCGAACTAACAGATGCGTCAAGTTTAAACCAGGCTTTGAGGCGCATTGTTTGACGTGTTGCTATTTTGAGGAACTAAATTAGACAGTGCCACTGACCAACTGAAAGCTGCTCTAAAGTCCAGCGCAGCGTGCGTTACTCATTACAAATGCTTACACATTGCTTAAGATGCAGAGGATGTGCAGCAATACACAAATATCTTTACAAATAAAAAAAATGAAAGGATTAATATCTAAAAAATATATATTTATTTTCTACATAAATATAAAAACCTTTTTTTTTCAGGCTTTTTTCAGTTTATTCATGACAGTTTGCATTTGTATAATGTTATTATTATTAGCTGTATTATTTATAATATGCATATTTATATCGGTTTTAATAAAAACAAGTTTAGATTTGTCCGCCTGTCGGGTTTTGGACGTATACATCATCATATGGAGCATAAGAATAGGATGTATGTTTGTATATAACTCAGTTTTTTGACCACACTTCGTTATTATTGTTGATTTATTCATTTGCTTGAAATTAGAACTGAATTTAGAAATAGTTTTGAAACAAATCTTTGTGCTTATCAAACAAAATTAAATATGTAGGCTGAAAGATGTCTTCAGTGGAGTGTGTTGTCACCGTTTCCTTACTCCACGAAAGTAAAGGAGTAAAGTAAAGAGGCTGAATGGAGGAGGCTCATTCTTTATTCTTGTGCTGTAGATGGTCTGTTTAACTGTTTTCTCGCTAGTGAAGCATTCAGTTTTTCCATTCAGTTTTACACTTACAAAGTCTGCCATGTAAATATGCGCCATGGCGTGATGCAATTGACTCTTAAAGGGAATGTGAGATGAGACTCTGATTGGTGTAATGCACGTTATGCTCAAGACACACCTATAACTCATTAAAAAAAGCACAACCCAGGGTGCAGATTGTATATTTCTGTCCTAAAAATAGCGGATTCGGACATGACCTTAATGCTTTTGTGCCATGCGCTTCAGACTTTGCGCTTAGATCTTTAAAACAAAGCCAAAAGTGTTTTCTCTTATATGTTCTCTAGTGCAAGCAGACAAATATTTTGTAAACCCTGCAACCCTAAAACACAGGTTCATGAACAAAGGTTCATTTTAACATAATTTTAAATAATATACTGTATAAGAAATAACATATAGAGAAATAAGTCTGTAAAATAAAAGAAAAAGCACAGACGGTTTATTTCAAGGTTTTTGTACCATAATATACAAGACCAACACAGACAATATATCACTTTATTTAACTTTATTTAACTATTAAAAATGTTTAGAAAAGTCACTTTTAAAACTTTTCAAGGTTACGAGTTATAGGAAGAAAGATCAAGTTCCTATAATGCAGTTAAAGCATAAATAAACAGGGAAAAATAAAAACCAGAATCACAACAATCTGAAAACTGCTAATTTGTGGATATTTTTACAGTTTAGTAACCATTAACTTAAGTAATATTTTTATCAGATACTTTATTATCCTTACTTTAGTAACTTTTAAGTTTAGTTTTTAACTTTTCTTCTACTTTAAAAAGAAATCAAGATTCTTTCATGCACTTGAACTTTTACTTGAGTATAAATATTTGATCCTCAACCCATCTCTGCTAACGTTATCTCTGTAAAAATCTGAAAATGAAAGTGTCTCAGAAGAAGGCAGTCAATGGAGATTAGTGTTCATTTCTGTGCCATAAAACTCCACATTTAAAATCCTCCTAGATGCTGATATCATCTTCAACAAGTATGGCATAAAAACTCTTAATAGAAGATGGCTGCTTCACACTCAGGGCAGTTTATGCTAATGAGGGAGAGATCGTCACTATAGGGCGGGGCTTTCCCCTCTGATGACTTGTACAAAGGGAGAATGTCAAGCAAGACTGATTCCTGTAGACTGATTTTATGAAGTGTGATTATAAAACTAATTAAATTTAAATACATTTTTACCATTAGAGGCTGGCTATATTCACCCACTTTCCTGTGTTTAAATGGTGTTTGAGAGAGACATTAGCTCTGGTAAAGGTTATTGATTTTGCCCTTGTGTGTATGTGAATGTAGGACAGCAGTGAATGTGAGCTTTCCTCAGGACAGTCTTTAGTAAAACAACTGACCGATACCGGCGCAACACTGCAGGCTTTATTTTGTCACACATTATATATGACTAGGAGCAGAATTTCCCATCATAACTGTTCCCTTCTGAGCAATATAAATATATCTGCCATCATATGATTTAAGTAACGTTTGTAAACGCCAAAAGCCTTCCAGGAATATATTTATAATGAATCTCAAATAAGAGCACACATTAAAGTTATTGCATGGCTTTGGTTTGTATTAATATAACAATTATTAATATTAAAAATGTAATATGCATCAATATTCTAGATGATAGATATTGTTAATAAAAAAATAAAACGGATGTTGGAGTAAAAATACTTCTGAACTCTTGTAACACCTTTGAGTGTTATGCATGAAATTAAAGTTAAAAAAGCAAAAAACATTAAATACATTTTTAATATGTATAATTTTACTAAGGGAACAAACAAACCAAATGTGTGTGTGTGTATGTGTGTATAAATAAATATATATATATTAAATATATATATACATACCTGCACACCGGCCACTTTATTAGCTACACCTTATTAGTACCCTTTTCTAGTACCCCTTTGCCTTCAGAACTGTCTTAATCCTTTGTGGCATATATTCAACAAGGCACTGGAAATATTCCTCAGAGATTTTGGTCTATATTGACATGATAGCATCACACAGTTGCTGCAGTTTTGTTGGCTGCACATCCACGATGCAAATCTCCCGTTCTACCACATCCAAAGGGTGCTGAATTGGATTGAGTCTGGTGACTGTGGAGGCCATTTGAGTACAGTGAACAAACCATTATTATACAATAACTTTCCTAATTACCCTAACCTGCCTAGTTAACCTAATTAACCTAGTTAAGCCTTTAAATGTCACTTTAAGCTGAATAGAAGTATGTTGAAAAATATCTAGACAAATATTATTTACTGTCATCATGGCAAAGAGAAAATAAATCAGTTATAAGAAATGAGTTATTAAAGCTATTAGAAAGGTGTTGACAAAATCTTCTCTCCGTTAAACAGAAATTGAGGAAAAAAATAAACAGGGGGCTAATAATTCTGACTTCAACTATATATACAGTTGAAGTCAAAATTATTAGCCTCCTTTAAAATTTTTTCTTATTTAAATATTTTCCAAATTATGTTTAACAGAGCAAGGAAATTTTCACAGTATGTCTGATAATATTTTTTCTTCTGGAGAAAGTCTTATTTGTTTTATTTTGGCTAGAATAAAAGCAGTTTTTAATTTTATAAAAACATTTTAAGGTCAAAATTATTAGCCCCTTTAAGCTATGTATTTTTACGATAGTCTACAGAACAAAATATACAGGAAAAAATATACAGGGGGGCTAATAATTCAGGGGGCTAATAATTCAGACTTCAACTGTTTATATATATATATATTTTTTATATGTTTTTAGATTACATTTCTTCAGACTTTATGCATTTTTTTAAGAGTTACCATCTTTTTAACTAATTTGACAATTTTGTAAATATTAAAAGTGTTGAGTTTTGTTTATGATCCAGGTGTGTATGGAGGCTCTTTAGGTGTCAAAAAGGCTTAATGTAAAATGATGAAATGGTGAAATTTGATTAATATATTTAGCCCAAAATCTGCACAAACTTTGGTGATAAACATGTTAATTTCATGTATGTCTATTCATGAACCATTCAAGCATTAAAAACTGTTAAGCATTTCAATAAAGGTGTCTAAAATGACATTCATGTTTAGTTATTTTAATTCTATATAGTGCATTTGATTATACATTTTTTATTTTGTCTATTTTTAAATTATTAAATTATTGGACCCACTTTTGCCTTCAGAGCTGCCTTAATTCTTCGTGGCATAGATTCAACAAGGTACTGGAAATAATCCTCTGAGATTTTGGTCCGTATTGACATGATAGCGTCATGCAGTTTCTGCAGATTTTCGGCTGCACATCCATGATGCATATCTTCTGTTTGGATTGAGTCTGGTGATTGTGGAGGCCATTTGAGTACAATGAACTCATTGTCATGTTCAAGAAACCAGTCTGAAATTATTCATTTTGGTGAGCCATGTGTGAATTGTAGCCTCAGTTTCCTGTTCTTAGCTGACAGGATGTGGCACCCGGTGTGGTCTTTGCCTCAAAGTTAGGCATGTTGTGCGTTCAGAGATGCTCTTCTGCATACCTTGGGACTGGTTATTTGAGTTACTATTGCCTTTCTATCAGGTCGAACCAGTCTGGCCATTCTCCTCTGACCTCTGGCATCAACAAGGCATTTGTGCCCACAGAACTGTCGCTCACTGGATATTTTCTCTTTTTCACACCATTCTCTGTAAACCCTAGAGATGGTTGTGCGTGAAAATCCCAGTAAATCAGCAGTTTCTGAAATACTCAGACCAGGCCATCTGGCACCAACAACCATGCCACATCCAAAGTCATTTAAATCACTTTTATTCCCCATTCTGATGCTTGGTTTGAACTGCAGCAGATCATCTTGACCATGTCCACATGGCTAAATGCATGAGTTCCTGTGATTGTCTGATTAGAAATTTGTGTTAACAAGCAGTTGGACAGGTGTACCTAATAAAGTGGCTGGTGAGTGTATATATATATATATATATATATATATATATATATATATATACACACACTATTGATGCACTTTAGACACAAAAAGAAAATTATTAGATGTCCAAATGACTGCTGTTCTATTGCAAATATTTCATGAGTGTTTTCCTCAGTTAGAGAGGAAACTATGAGCATGAATGTAAAATTGAATCATGACACTGAACAGTTTTTCCAGTCTCCACGACTTCACTGCATTAGATCACAATATCTCAAAACATGCTGCCTATAATTTACTGTGTTGTTTCCATCTCTCAGCTGTTATGCTATCAGACAAAGTGAGGCGCTTTTTTTAAGACTGCTACAAGACTCACATTCAAAGTGTTTGCAGTGTTTTCATGCGTAAAACCAACCGTGACTGAGGTCAATAGTAAACAACACTATACTGTGCTTGTCATTCAGTTTATTTATAACACATTGGGCTCTATTTTAACGCTCTAGGCACAAAGTCTGAAGCGCAGGGTGCAAAAGCATTAAGGGCATGTTCGAATCCACTTTTGCTATTTTAAGGACGGGAAAATCCGCTCTGTGCCGCGGCGCATGGTCTAACAGAGTTGAGCTTATTCACTTAATGAGTTATGGGTGTGTTTTGAGAATAAACCAATCAGAGTCAGTTGTGTCGCTCCATGGCGCATTTGATATTTACATGGTGGACTTTGTAAGTGGAAAAATTTGTAATATTACAAATTGTAAAATTTATAATATTTTAATCCATTAATTCTTTTTAATTTGTAAAGATATTTCTGTATTGCTCTATATCCTGCGTGTTTTAAGCAATGTTGAAGCGAGACGCACAACTGACGCGCTCTGCACTGGATTTTAGACCTGCTTTCAGCTGGTCTATTGAGCAGTTTTAACACTGTTGATTGGGGGTCAAATATTTCAGTATGGTAGTTTGTGTAATACATGCTTCAGCGAATCAGATTTACACTGTAAAAAATACTGAGTTCCACACAATTATTTCATGGTTAGTTAACCAAATGGTTTTTAGGTGGATTAAAAATAAAACAATTAGGTTCTCCCAAAAACCTCAAGAATTGTGTTGTTCAGCTAATTTTAAGTGAAGTTTCATAAACTAATTTCGAGAGGAGCACGTGATATGATTGAACACGTCTGGCCACTCATCTGTAATCAGTAATAATCCAATCAGAGTGATCCTAGTTTACTATAAATGGATCATTTTCTCCCTACCATTCTATCTTCGTTTGGAAGAATCCCCCCTTCCACCCCATCACCTCCTTTCCCTCCCTTTTCTAAAGGGGGAGCTCCTGAGACCTACCTGATCTCGGATCTCCTGATATGCTTATCGACCGGGCGGGAGCCCTGGGCTCAAATATCTCCGAGCTCAGGGTTCTCTCCCGGGACAGCATGCCAAACCTGCTTTATACGCCAAGCATATCTAAGTGGGAACTCTTGAAATAAGTAGTCTGAACAAGCAGCAAACTTGAGCGTATGTATTTAATTAAATTGCATCTAATTATATCTATTCATAAAACATATTTAGTTTTTGATGGATATTTAGTGCATTCTAGCCTATACAGTAACCTCTGATTAGCTATTTCACGAATTATATGAATGATTCTTTGATTCACAAGTCTTCTCACATGGTGTGGTAGGATATTAATTTTCAGGACTTTTATTCGAACATTCCATATTTTTATATTTAAAATGTTATATATAGAACAATGGGTTTTCAAGATGGAATTAGATGACCATCAGTGGTGTAGTCCTAAAAAAAAAGGTGGTGTACTATTACCCAACCAACTGTATTATACATGCTGTATTATAACATGCTGTATTATAATTTTACCAGAACGTTTTAGTGGGACATCATTCAGTTGACTTCGAAAAACAAATTAAGATGAGAGTTAAAAAACATTTAGTATACAGTTAAATGGGATGCGAATACACGTAAATTAGGGAAGCCTAATCAGCAAAACAAGTGAGTATACCGAGGGTATACGCAATTATTGATCCTCAGAAGTCGTAATACCCAAACAGCTAGTGGAAAAAAGTAGGCATACTGAGTATACATGCGTATAGCCCCGACTACACCACTGATGACCATTTAATTGGCGTACAACCCAAACGTCTACAGTATGTCTACAGTATGTTTTTTTAATTAGCTCAACAGCATGTGATATATATATATATATATATATATATATATATATATATATATATATATATATATATATATATATATATATATATATATATATATATATATATATATATATATATATATAAATAAATAATTATTAGTACCATTTGTTTCACTTGTGCATCTGCCCCACATAATATCTCTGTGCACGATGTGCTGGAAACTAGAATAAGACAAATAAACATTGCAGTCAGCATGCAAACACTCTGAAAACCTCATTATATTTTTAAAGCTCAGTGCTGTTTAAACAATCAAGGCCATCTTAAACTAAATAATTGAGATCATAGAGATTCTGCTGACCAAAAACTGAACTGATACTGAATCTTAACTCTTCGCTGTTCATACCATGGCCAGTTTCAATGCAGTAGAGCCGCGAATTTGAAATACTTTGCTTTTTTCCCTCATTTGCAAGCATCTCTGAAATATGCAAAAACCGAAGGCCACAGAATTGCTTATAAATGCCAGCTTGGCGCATCCCATAATTCTCGCTCATTGTGTTCTGTCACTGGGTTTTAATAGACTCGCAGCATGTGAGCACCGTTTCACTCCCGGGAGTGAATCTTCATTGATTTAATAGGCGCTGGGAATCATTAGAGCTCTCGGGCTACAGCGTTCGCTGAGCATGACGGAGCACTCGCCTTCCTGTAAATAAAGGTGAAGCTGGTGAGCACAGGGCTGGACAATGAGCCCTCAAACCTGCAGAAAGTTTAATAATAGTGCACTTTCTGTTAGCAGAACCTTTAACCTTCGAGGTTCAATGGCGCGCCAATTAAACCGCAGCGCCAGAGACACAGTCTGTTGAGTTTTGAGAGATGATTGTTTGGTGCCAACGAGCTCTTGGCCTTCGGTTTCTCTGCACTGCAGCCATACTGAAACTCGCTCCGTCACAACAGGAGATGCATACTAAACTGAGCATGAAAAACACAGCACTGGATCAAGCACACAGGCTGGATCTCATGGGGGAAACTCTCGCTTATCTTCTCTAAATAGAGATGTTGCTCTGGGACGTGTGCTCTGGGGTGATGTACAGGTACAAAGTATGAAGTTTTAAAAGTTTAATTGGATATAATTATCTGCGTTATAGGAATAGTTCACCCAAAAATGTCAATTATGTTATAATTTAAGCTAATTTAAGGTACAAAATCTCTTGCTGAGGCAGTACCTTTTCAAAACGTATTTTTTTGGTCCTAACAGGTCCTTAATAATAACTAAAAAGTACAAATATGTACCTCATAGCACCTTAAAGATTCAAAGGGGAACATTAAAGGTACAAAAGTGTACGTTAAAGGTACCAATGCTCACCTGTATGGTTACCAATACCCACCTGTATGGTAAGAAAATGTACATTTTGAAAAGATACTGCCCCAGTGACAGATTTTGTACCTTTATTTCTGAAAGTGCAGGGCCATCCCCAATGTATGTGACTTTTTTTAAATGTCAGACAAACACAGTCAGAGTACTTTTTAATTTTTATTTTTGTATTTTGTAATCACATGTGTTGTCTTAAATTGCAGAAAGTTAAGCTCTCGGCCACTATACAATTAAGGGTTAAAGTTAAATTAAAAGGAATTTACAAAATACTTAAAATAACAATATTATACTGTGGTTACACTGAATTAGCCTGGGCCTTTCGAGTGAAAAAGAAATGGTTCGCAGTAGAAACAAATGCATATGATCATTTTCATTCTTTCAGTTCCTTTAAGTCAGATCTTTTGTAGCTGCTTTTACAGCTCGTGTGGATGAATCTTTGTAATGTCCATGTCAAATGTGCATTCGTTGTGCTGAGTTCAGAGAAATTCATAACAAAAAAAAGTTTTGCAGACTGCAAGAAGTGAAAAAGTTTGGAGACTGTGTGTCAGAAGAAAGCTGATCACAACACAAAAGGCTTCATAGATGTGTTTATGAAGGAAACTCAAACTCTTGACTGTACAGCTTATATAAGGCGATGCTTTTATTGAGTGTACAAGGTTTTTTGTGCTTCTATAGTTTTCTTTAGGGCATAAAAACTATGTATCTTTACAGTCAGCATCAGTCTTATTTAAAGATCAGTGATTATTCTTTTGCCAACACAGGCTCATTGTAGATACATACCCCTGAATACATTTTTGGAGAGCGTGAATTATGTAGCCAGAGGTACGTCTGGCTGAATTCCGTCTTTAAAATGAATGCTAATGGGCAGTATTACACAGCTTTCGGCTTCTGTTCCTTTTCACACTACCAGCTGACCGCTTACCTCCATGTTGACGACTTTTCTGGTGTTAACAGTTGTTGAGAAAACATAAAAAACAAGGCAACATGATGCAGTAAGAACTTTGAGTTGTCTCAACAACTGTTTTTTAGTTTTTCTCAGTAACAATATTTTGCTCAGCTAACATAATTTTGTTTATTCATGCATGTTGATTATTGTATTGTACTAACAAAGATATTCTTGTCACATCAACTGAAGCAATAGTTACTGCTATTGAGTCAATTCATTTTTTTCTGTAATACGTACTAGTTAGCATATCAGCCTGTTTTTAATCATTTTACTTAAAAATGACATTTCCACAGTGGAATGAACTGCCAACCTATTCAGCATATGTTTTACACAGTGGATGCCCTTCCAACTGCAACCCATTACTGGGAAACACCCATTCACATTCAGACACCTATATCGCATGTCTTTGGACTGTGGGGGAAACCAGAGCACCCGGAGGAAACCCACCTGAACACAGGGATGCCAACTGACCCAGCAACCTACTTGCTTTGAGGCAACTGTGCTACCAACTGCGCCACTGTGTCAACCCTCTTACAAGCAACAGATAAACAAACTTAGTTTTCGATCGTCACATCACGCATATGCGAATTATATAAATAACAATGTTCCTGTTCAACACAAAAATGTTTGTCCAAAAACTCAGTTAAACATGTAGACATAACATTTCAGCGAATATTGTTGACATAACATATAATTTTATGTAGATCAATAGTTATTCACAATTCTTAGTATATATGACAGAAAAAGTACAGTGTGCTGAACAAATGGTGATTTTCTTTTTTACAGTGTAGCTCGCTTCGTAAGCTGGCAGACTTAGGGCGCCGATTGGAGCTGACCGCAACGACAGAGTTCTGCAAAGAACAGGTGCCAGAAACCAGGTAAAACAAAATCAAAAAATAAAGAAATAAATAAACAACAGGCTGAAATTGTAGTGAAATCACACAGCCATGAGGGCTTTACTTTTTCTAGACTGCTTTCGAAAACACTATTGGTTGGGTTTAGGGAAGGGGTGGGCAGGTCAGTCAGCCAGTCGACTGCAAGCTGGCCTGGTCCGCTGAAGCGTATATTGCGCCATTTGGTGTATTTACGCAAGAAGAGGACGTGTGAGAAAAATTTGAGATTAGCAAAAAGCATAAACAGCCACCAAAAAATCTTTTTTCACATTGTCATTTTGGGGTTTTGTGTGTAGAATTTTGAGGAAATAAATGAATTTAATCCATTTTGGAATAAGGCTGTAACATAAAGAAATGTGGAAAAAGTGAAGCGCTATGAATACTTTCCGGATGCACTGTAGTTTTAGGTGACTAATCAGTAATTGCTTGAGTCAACATGAAATTAATCAATGAGTTTTCCAAAATGCTGCAACATTAGTTTGACTATTTATGTAATTAAACATGTGTGTTTTATACGCAGTGAAGCTAAACCCAAAGTAGCATTTAAATGCATTTCCAGACACAATTTAATGAAGCTCAAGGGTAGCGTGAATACATTTACATTACAAAATTACTACATAAATACTTCTATAAGGTTAATGTGTATCAAATGACAGTGTGAGAAAGCAGTAGGCTATATGATGAGTATTTATTTTAAGGGAAATCTTTCAATATCTTTCTAAAGGATGTAAGGTTTTTCTCTCCACCTCTAAATCACGGCGAACTTTAAATTAATTAACTTCTGAGATGATTAATTACAAGCCGCTTATTAGATTAGTGTTAAGACTGGCGGCGCTGACATTTCAAGCGACTGAAACATCGCTGTAACAAGTTGATATATTAACCCTTATGTACTGTTGGGGATCCACTCTGGGGTGATTTTGTGTATTCCTTTGGCCACAACATTTTCTGTGTTTCAGCTGGCAGAATGAGTTTTAGTGACAACTCTTATTTTGACACATATTTTGAGAAAATGCTTTGGAATAAAAAAAAAGAAACCCAATAATACAGTAAATAATGCAAATTTACTACCCTTTTGTTAAGTTTGGGATGAAAACATCCACTGAATTAAACCGCTGTAAAAATGATTTTGGGATAAATCTGTTAATCAACCTCAATCCTGATCAAAACTACTAAATTGTTTAGAAAATTACAGCATTTTAACATTTTAATTGCTAAATTCATAAATGATGTCACTGATTTGGTAAAAACACACGCACAAAATGACCTGTTTTCAGTATAAAAGTAATTGTGGACTGGATTTTTTTAACCTTTTATCTTGGACATGTGAACCAACATTGCCTTTGATGCATTGTTTTGATTGATTTTCATTTTTTCTCCCTAATTTACTGTTGGTTGCTGTTTTTGTCCCATTGACTTCCATTATAACCACATTTTTTGATTGTTGGTGGTGGTTTTCCCTGTTGGGAAGAGGTAAATCTCTTGATAAATCTGTTGATCATCAGCTGGCACCCTTTAGGGCACCATTAACCCTTTATGGCCCATTTCCACTGAATGGTACAGTACGGTACAATACGGGTCAGTACTGGTCACCTTGATCAGGCTTGCGTTTCCACTGGCAAAAAGGTACCATTAGTGGGCGTGGTTTAGGACAGAAAGTTTCAATCGATGTCATTTTCACTCAAGGAAATGTCACAGTAAAGCTGTACGAGTCGTTCACATATCATATGAGATACACTTCTTACAAAACAGATGCTTTATACACATAAATACATTACTAATCTTTCTATGAACATGATTTGATTATAAATGCAGATCAATGACGGTGCGAAATAGCCTACTGTACATCTGCAATTATCTAAAATAAATAAATAAATAAATGCAACATTTATGAACAAATATAGACCCTTACAGTCTCTGATTTGTTACCAATTACAGAAAAACTACATTTTACATTCAGAAAAACACTACGGCATACATTCAGTCTTTATTTAGGTTCAAAAACACCACGCAACATATGGCCCACAGTCAGTGCAAACCTCTCATCTCTATCTTCAATCTTCAGCAGCACATGTAACCTCTTGCTAGAATTAAATTCCATCATTACCAGTTCATAATAGTCCAAAAGGTGATGACAGTAAACATGTTTTTTCAGGCTTCTTCTTTGATTTTTCGCGTTTCACTCTCGCATTTGTCCGTTTCTGACAGGATCGGATGTCAGAAGCACTTCAATAATCACGCGCATGTTATTATCATCAGCTCAAGAAGTTTATTTCAAATATAGATGCGCGTACGCAAGAAAGCGAAACCGCTCACGCTTTAGACGACCTTGTAAACAACTATGGTGCACAGTAGTTCTGCTCTCACAGACACACTCTCACAGTTCAAAACTAGATTAAAAACCCATCTTTTTAGTAAAGCCTACACTCAGTACATCACCTAGCTGTATGATACATGAATGTGCTCCACACAGGTTTCTTTATCTCATTTATATACACTATGAACAGCAGCTACGCTAATTATTCTCTTTATTCTCTATTTCCACCTGGGGATACTCTTCCCGAGGCCCTCAGACTATGCAGAGTCACTGATTCGATCCAAGACCAGCGACGAGATGATCCCAAGGTTTCCATAATCCCAGGACCAGGCCGTATCCTGAGCAGCTGCTGTGGTGGTCATGGAGGAGTGGAGAACATGACACTGATTCCTGTGACGCTCCAGGGACAGACGAGTCTTCGCTGAGGCCCAGCTTCCAGCCTCCGGTGCTTAGCCTGCAGCTCTGCACAAGACGTTTGGCCAGTGGAGAAATGGTCGTACCCATCTGAGCCTAGTTTCTCTCTAGGTTTTTTTTTATTCACCTTCGCCAATTGGTGAAGTTTTTTCCTCACCACTGTCATCACTAGCTTGCATGGTTCGGGATCTGTAGAGCTGCGCATCGATGGATTTGCTCTTCAGTGTTGGATTCTCAGTAGTGATTATTAAACCACACTGAACTGAGCTAAACTGAACTGAACTTAAACTTTAAAAACTGAACTACACTGTTCCTATTTACTATGATCTTTTATGTGAAGCTGCTTTGACACAATCTACATTGTAAAAGCGCTATACAAATAAAGGTGAATTGAATTGGATCTTCTTCTTAGCTTTGTGGCTGTTCATCAAGACAAGGTTTGTTTGAGCTCAAGTCGACCATGGCTTGTTATAATATGTATATATTATTACAGTGTAATGTTCCGGCTGTGTTTTTAAAAATGGCGGTTCCTTTGTTTCCATTCTTATGGCATGTTACACGAGTGAGTGACTTATCTCTGTAAACCAATAGCATTCAGCTGTGCGTCTTGCTCTGCCTTTTGGTACCCTTTTGTTGTGCTAGGTACCCAAAAAGTGGTACAGTACGGTTTGCTTTTAGGTACCTTTTGAAAGTGGAAACAGCCATAAAAGCATACCGAACCATACCATACCGTACCACTCAGTGGAAAAGAGCCATTAGATAGACCTGTGCAAAAAAAAGCTTAGTTTTTAGATTTTATATGAAGAATAATAGCATATTATAGTGTGTGTATGTGTGTGAGAGAGTGCTTTGTGCAATACCTTGATGTGTCTGAGGAAATCTAAATATGCATCTCAGCTCTCAGAACTACAAGGAGTAAACAAAAACAAAGACTGTGTATTTATGCACCATCAAATGTGGTTATAAATAAAGTCAATGGGGCAAAGACAGCCACCAACAGTAAATTAGGGAGATAAAATGAAAATCTAACAATGCCTCAAAGCCAATGTTGTTGCTAATCATTCATATGTTCAAGACTCTGATAAAAGATTTTAAAAAGCAGCCTACAATTACTTTTTACATTGAAAATACGTCATTTTGTGTGTGTTTTTCACCAAATCAGTGACATCATTTGTGAACTTGACCATTAAAGAGTTAAAATTTGTAAATTTTCTGAACAATTTTGTAGTTTTGATCAGGACTGAGGTTGATTAACAGATTTATCAAAACAAAAACTCAAAAAATATTAATCTGATGCATTTTTACTGCAGTTTAATTCAGTGGATGTTACTGAACATAACAAAAGGGTAGTAGCTAAATTTGAACAGTGCGCAAGAGTTAACATTTTCTCTTTTTATTTTGACTGAACCAAACAAACGGGAAAGAAAAAAAACACAATCACCTCCTGAATTACAACATCAGGCAGGCCTAGGGAAAAGGGTCTTGTGGTATAAACTACCAATCAGACTGTTAGCATGGCATTAACGCCGGTCGGGTAATTCAAAAGTAGACCATTTCAACTAGACCTCACGGTGAGTATTAAATGTTGTTAGCTCTTTCTATTGCATTGTGTGTTTGATTTCCTCTTTCAGCCAGTTTGCGGAGGCAAAGGAAGACCCCATGATCCTGTCAGCTTTCATTTAGGAGCTGGTGACAACAGCCTTACTGCGTTAAATCACTCTGTCGTGTGGTATTACCGGCCCGAAAACTAGCTGGTGGAGTCCTGACAGAGTAAAGCCTGCTGATAAAATCACTCTTCACCCTCACCGGGGTCTGCAGGCTTCAGATAGAGGCTCCAACAACACAAATACAGCAGGATTGAGCACTTAATTGTGGGGGTTAAAGTTTGTCAGCTGATGTAAACCTTGTCATTACTCAAGTTTTTAGCTCAGCACGAGCTGTGTGGTTTCCTGCTATAGCGTATTTCTGGCTGTTTCTTATCGTTCGGCATTAACGTGTTTAATCAACAAGCCCCGGAGAACAATTGATAACGCTAAATGAATGCAAGTCAGCAAAGCACTGCGATCCAAATAGATCTCTCCGGTTCATTTGATCTGAAAAATGAACAGCAATATCAAAGGGCAATAAACTGCTGCGTCAGAATATTTTCCTGCGGTAATTTGAACTCACGACTTTATAGCCTGGTAAAATCTTCTACCATTTGTCTATTAGAGGGAAAGTTCAACCAAAAAATGGAAATTTACTCACCATTTACTCAGGCTCAAGTGGTTGCATATTTTAATGAGCTTGCTTTTAATGTTGGACACAAAAGAAGATGTTTTGAAGAATGTCTGAATGCTGTAACCATTGACTTCTTTAGGCAAAGCACAAGATAGGCTCGTTCTAAAAACGTAGCCCTACACTCTCAGAAATAAAGGTACGTGAGCTGTCACTGGTGTGGTACCTTTTCAAAAGGTACACATTTCTACTTAAAGGGTCCATATTGGTACCTTAAAAGTATATATTAGTACCTAAAAAATTAAGAGAAACACTTTTGTACTTTTTCGGTACTAATATGTACCCTTAAGGTATTAATATTGACCTTTTAGGTACAATTTGTACCTTTTGAAAAGGTACCACCCCAGTGACAGCTCGCGTACCTTTATTTCAGCGAGTGTATATACATTTCTGGAGATCACAAATTTTCAGTTCTATAATACTATAGTAAAAGGGCAAGGTACAATGTACACAAATGTGTAGTGAACTTTGTTATTCATTCATTCATTTTCTTTTCCGCTTAGTCCCTTTATTAATCCGGGGTCGCCACAGTGGAATGAACCGCCAACTTATCCAGCACATGCTTTACGCAGCGCATGCCCTTCCAGCGGCAACCAATCTCTGGGAAACATCCATACACACTCACTCACACTCATACACTACGGAAAATTTAGCCTTCCCAATTCACCTGTACCATATGACTTTGGACTGTGGGAGAAACCGGAGCACCCGGAGGAAACCCACGCGAACGCAGGGAGAACATGCAAACTCCACACAGAAACGCCAACTGACCCAGCGGAGGCTCGAACCAGCGACCTTCTTGCTGTGAGGTGACAGCACTATCTACTGCACCACTGTGTCGCCAAAATTGTTATTATTTGGCCTATTTATTTTTAAATTATGTATTATTATTATTTGAATTAATGTAATGTATTTATTTATTTTTACATTTTTAATCTTTTGTTTGATTCCTGATGTTTCAATATTTCAGAATAAGTTTATATATATTTTTCTCTACATTGTTTTGAAGTTCAAACTAAATCCAATAAATATTTTTTTGGGGGGGGAGGGTAAGGTTTATTACTGTTATGCAGTATTTTGTCAGCTTTGTATAATGCAATAAGTTTATGCTGAGGTACATTTTTTCCAACTCAGGCTCATTCTGATTATGTACATACATAACCCCTATATACCCCTTCGCGGAATCTCAAATTTCTCTCACAAGTGCCATTCACACCTGCTATTCTCACGTAAATCCACTAGAGGCTGCTATCAACTGAATGACTGACTGGCTGGCCGACCGACCGATACCCCCACCCACGCCCTTCCCTATCAACCAATAGTGTTTTCAAAAGCACCAATTCACCAGCTCCCACCTACTTCCCTAAACCCAACGGACAGTGTTTTCAAAAGCAATCCAGAAAAAGCCGTCCAAACCAAGATAAGCGGTCAGCTGTAAGCATGAAAAGGAACGATGTCATACCGCCCCGTAGAATGTTTTTTAAAGATGAAATGAAATGCAGCCATACGTAGCTCTGGCTCATACCTGTCAACCCTCCCGTTTTTCCAGGGATTCTCCCGTATTGTACAGTTCTATCCCGCTATCATCCCGTAAAAGTATTTTCCCGTATTTTTCCTGTATTTTCAGTCTTTCTCTATAGGGTGGCAAATAAATATTAAAGAGCCGAGCCTCCCTATACGCAACCCATACCGCCGAACCACCAGGGGCCGCCCCTTGCTCTTAAATGTGAGTCTGTTCTGTGCTTTCGCTTTGATTAGGCATGAAAACTCTTTGAAATAAATATAAAAACTGCGGGATTCCCTTTCCTTTTCATTACAGGTGCCGTCTCCCCTTCATATGTAATTAAAGGGAGGGCATACACACATAATTATTAATAATAATATCTAAAGATGTCATTCTTGGTGGGGTTTTTTTCAAACACAACTAATTTCGTCCTAAATGAGCATAAAAAGTCAGGAAAGCAATCGAAGGCTTTCATTATAACGTTATATCTGTGAATTTTTTAAGTGACACCTGTTATTGTATGTAATGAATAGAAAAAATCTAAATAAATAAGAGATTCATTCATTGCTCTTTAATCAGAATATGTAAGTTATACAGTGAAGAAACAGCTAATGAGATATGATAGCTTGATTCTATTTCATTATAATAGCTTTTAATTTTAATAAGCTGAACTGTTCGCTTATTTATTTTTGCTGCTAATGTATACTATTTATTATTTCTTTTGTAAATAATAATAATAAAACATATTACTGACCATTTAACTGTTTATTTACAATGAAACAGCTCCAAATGAACATATTTAGTATCCCTTTTTATGGTGGGCATATCCCTTATTTTCACATCCCAATGTTGACAGGTATGCTCTGGCTACATAACTCGCGTTCTCCAGAAATGTATATAGGGCTACGTTTTCAGAATGAGCCTATGTTGATTTTTTCATAGACTTTAGAAAACTTGCACTGGTCAAGCTTTAGTCATTAGAACATCATTATTATGTTAAAAAATGTTCATTTATCCAAGTAATACAGAAATGGAAGATAACAAGACAGATTTTCCATGCCATCACGAATGATGCCTAAATTTAGGACACAGAGAAGACTGCTTCACATATGTGTTGCTGTTATTAAAACAAATCACATCAACAATGTACCGATTGGCTGATCTTTGCTATTATTTTACAAGAGGCAGGCCATAGATTAGATATTGTGTTCAGTTTTTTATTATTATTATTTTTCAGCTCATGAACCAGTTTATTTCTGTTTATAAAAAGTCAGAGGACACTGTTGAAATGCCTGAAATACACAGCGAACAGCCTCAGGTGTACAAAAGTCATAACACGCTCTGGTTTCAGGCATTGTATGGAGCCTATGAAAACTAGATTGTGACAATGAAGGAAATTGCAGTCATACGTTTGGACAGGGTTCAACTCAATTTTAAAAAGTGAAGGTGTCCTAAATCATGTTCAGATAAAGTTGTCAGACTCCAGAATGCCCAAGGCCACCATAACCATCCAGTGAGAAAACTCGGTCATGAAAACCAGACTTCTTGTCCTCGATATTGCCTCAATATATAGTTTTCTCAGTGTTGTTAAATGTTATGGGAAAGGGCTTTCTTAAAGGAATAGTTCACCCAAAAATGGATTTTATATGTCCGTTTATTCGTCATCTTGCTGTTCAGATAGACAATACTGATAAGTAATGACTGATTTATATATATATATATATTTTTTAAGATTTCCCCTTTTAGTGAGATGCACTTTAAAGAGCCCCTATTATGGGTTTTTGAAAATGAGCTTCCATGCAGTGTGTAACACAGCAGTAAGTGAATAAAAACGTCCAGCTGAGGGTTCAATCTAAAAGTGGACCTTGTTCAAAACTATCCATTCTTTAACGAAATAGTCGACTCGGAGTCGAATAAATGAATCGAGTTGGGTTCGAATCTTTTGTTTGATCGCATCGACGTTGACACGGTACATCACCAAATATGTAGTTCTGGTAAAATGTGCACGCGCTTTCACTTCAGACACTAGAGGAGGCGCTGGGGATCATGGGACTGATCATGACGCGAATAGATGACGATCACTGACAGATGGAGATTCGGCTGCGGGGAATAAAGGGTTAAAGTTCATTTTCAAAACGATACCACAGAATTGCCAACATAGAGCTGTGTTTGTTCCTGTCATTTTTCTGATGATTGATACAATAACCTATGCTGCAACGCGGGATTCGCCGGCCGTATGCTATTGAAGGAGCAGCAGAGACTATGGGATTTTGTCAGACTTTGTCAGTAGCTTTTACAGTTCATATGGACCAGTTTCTTCTTCCTCCGGATCATAACATGTGAGTGTCATTAAAATTGTTGCCTCATTTTGTGTAGTTTGCAAAATATGTGTTTAATTGTGTGTTATGAGTAGGGCCGGACAGAATCTGTGAACATTTTTTGCTATTTCTGCACACACTTTTGTTAAAAATCTGCAGATTTATGTGGAATAATTTTGGGAGTATCATAACTAAAACCTTAATATATAAACTAAAAATAATAACTTTGTAAACATTAAATACAAGTTAAAATGCAAATCCAATTAGATCAACTTTATTTGGTATACAAGTCAAGTCTTTCAATCAAGTCTTTCATATAACATATCTACGAAAAGACAGAAAATATTACTTTACAAACTGTATTGTATATAAATCAAATGAATATTACCATATTAGTCAATATTATTACTGAAATTAATTTAAGAACTGAATAAATATAAATTTACACAAGTAAATAAACAGAATCAATTATGGGCTAAAAATGCGCATGCAGATTCCGTGTGGGCTTAGTTAAAAGTTGTAATCACCCCACGCGGCTTGTAATCACGTATCGATTATAGATCAGTGCTTATACACATATCGCATCCAAAACTGCATTAAAAACGTGACACGTGCTTTTTTACCGATTTAAATGCATTTCTCATGATCCTCTGCCATTAGCCTTTGCTATGGCCAACATCAGCTGTTCCTACACACGCGTGGTGTCGTTTTATTTATTATTTGAGTCTGGATTATCTTTTATTTTGATAAATGACAGTATTCTCTTGGTTACATCTCAGTCACTTGAGCACCCAAATTTACCCCACAAGCAGCAAAACAGACGTCTTTGGAAAGTTTCTTTGCGAAGGGGAAAAGGCCTAGTGAAGGACCCGTGAAATGCCAAGGATTTGTCAACAAATCTGGTGAATCCAGCATGTCTTTGCAAAAAGACTAAATGATGGCGGGCTTTTAGGGGTAGTTCGCATATCGGGTCTTTTCTAGATTTTACGCAAGTTCGTTATTTCAAATGGAGGTGCACAACTTTGATGTGCGTGATGCGCTCGCACCTTCCAGACACACCAGTTGAATGAATACCACAAGCACACAGCAAGTCACGTGACAAGAACTAACCGTTCAGCTTGTATGGAATATACACATTACGGTAGACTAATTATCTCAGACAAACACAGAACACCCAAACACTGCAGTGCTTTGTAATTTTCTCCATAAATAAAGCTTGTATCAGAGTGAGAGCTTGTCATCCTCTTAGAAAACAGTTGACCCCACCCCCCCCCCCCCCCCCTCCCGGTACAATTGTCAATCGGTCCACGGTCTTAAAAAGGTTGAGGCCAACTCATATAAGTGAAACGTCTTGTGTATTCTATAGTCTTTGGTAAAACACATCTAATTTAGATTTGTTTGAGTATGAAAACCCGACTAATGATGAAGAAGATGTTGGAAACTATGATAACTTTACCCAAATTAGCTGCATAACATAACCAAGCACATTCAGAATGGACATTTGGAAAAAATATCGATGTCCGGATCATAGCAATCTATCTTTTCCCTGTTTATATTGTTTCCTTGAATGAACATCTCCCTTTTATTGCCACATCACATCAAGCATTTCATTGACAGTCATTGTATAAACACATACCAGTCTATCAGCGCTGGGGTTTGCAGTGTTTGCATGAAGATAATAGCAGCCTTCAGTAGGGCAGATGGGAGGTCATTTCAACCTATCAGCTTTGATTCTTCCATGTATTTCCGACACGCTTGGCTGGAAATGCAAACAATTAGGCTGATAAAATGAGCTCAACCTAAACTGTCTGCGAAACTCAAACAAGTTCCTAATTAACTGTTTTGGGAGGTCAGCAATCAGTTGTTGTTCAATTTACATCCCAAGCGTCGGCGCTTACGGAAAAGAGCTCCAGTCAGGTTTGTGTTGAGTCGGCTGGTTTACAGCCCTGGAAAGGGCACCAGGGGGATGAGCGCAGAACATCGGCATTTGTTACGTCTTAAATAATTCAACAACACCATTCCAAGGCTTTTTGTCAGCAGTAATTTCTAGTGCAGTCTATTGTGACAGAACACTTTTGTTTACATCTTGCATGCATCATTATAGGAAACAGAATGATGTCATGATCTTGCAAACAGCCTTGAACTTTTATTTTTAGCGTGCTCATTATAGCATGATATAACGGGATGCTTTTAATAAAAGAACTTTCATGGAATTGTGTATATTTTAAGTAAATTAAACTTAAATATTATTAATTTAGGTTTTAAATAATAATAATAATAAAATAATAATAATAATAATAACAGCAATAATAATAATAATAATAATAATAAACAATTATTATTGTTATCATTATTATTATCATTATTTTATTATTATTTATCATTATTATTTAATAATAATAACAACAATTTATTATTAATAATAATATTATTATTATTAATGATAATAATTACAAATTATTGTTAATTTTATTATTATTATCATCATCATTATTATTATTTAGCATCATTAATAATAGTAATAAATAATAATGATAAATAATAATATTTATATTAATATATTATATTAATATTTTATTGTTTTTATCAATATTATTATTAATAATAATGATAATAAATAATCATTATAATTATAATTATTTATTATTTTTTGTATTATTTAATAATAATAATGTATTATTATTATTATTATTATTAATAATAATATTTTATTATTATTGTTGTTGTTGTTGTTATTTTAATAATAATAATAATTTATTATTATTATTATTAATGATAGCTTTATTCTTCTTCTTATTATTATTATTATTATTATTATTATTATTAATAATAATAATAATGATAATAATAATAATAAAGTATTATTATTTATCAGTATTATTTATTGTTAATAAAAATAATAATTATTAATAAATAAGGATAAGAGTACTTAATAGTAATTATTACTGTTATTATTATTATTATTATTCATTATTATTTATTTATAATAATAATTATTATTATTATTGTGGTTGTTGTTAAATAATAATAATTATTATTGATTATAATAACACATTATTATTATTACTATTATTGTTATTTTGTTTTTTGTTATTTTATAAAAATGTAACTTTCAAAAATAGCAATAGTTTTCAGTAATAAAACAGCATGCTTTATTATTGTATAAATATAATTATAATCATATCTATACTGTATACAGTACTGTTAGTTATAATACATATCTAAATCTAGCACATAATTTAGTAGATTATTGCTCAGTTCCTCTTTAAACCAAAGAACACACTCTACATATATTATTTTTATATTTTTAGGGGAATCAGGGTCGGTCTGTGTCTGATTATGTACATAATGTACATGATACAAACGTGCACATAACTCAATTATATCAAGCACTGGCACACAAACCCAGACAGTTTGTCAGCCGCAGAATTCAAGGTAAACCAACACTCAGACACTGACATTTAAAAATTGGAGCACTATAAAAGTTCAGTAAATGTAGACCATTTCAATGTGGCGATGTCACTGGCCCATTAACATTTCCTGCTATTTCCAATAATAATGCTATATCCAAACTATTTCATAACTGTAACAAGAGCAGATTTAATTATATCTTGATGTTAAAACGGCTGCCATAACATAATTTATCAATTTGTGGACCTTTTTGGATTCTTGAAAGCTATGGAAATTCAAAATGTAGTACAGGAAATACATTAGGACCACTGATTGTTTACATCCATCAAAATGGTCCATATCCCTGTAATCATCATCAGCTAGATGAATATGCATTTTTTTTTATTTTGAAGTCAGTTACACTTCTGCATGCCCTCACCATAAACCACTGTGTTACGACATCCGAGCGTCTGATCATCCCAGCTCAATAATGCGCCGTAACTGCATGCTTTAATTTGCTGGTGATGTCATGTGCCTGTTATTGTTGCTCTCGCTGTGACGAATCATCACTTTCTGTGTCTCCCCCGCCGTGTAAAGAGCATCACATCAAAACAGCACAACGTAATCACCAACATCAATCTCTTCTGCTCCTCCTGAACACTAGTGAGACGTCTACACCAAACGTAATGCAAAAGCATCGTTCCAAAGCGCAGAGACCTGACGGCGTTATAAAGTCCCCATGAACTCTAAATTAAACTTTTATTCGCCTGCTACTATGAAGTATCATGTATGTCTTAAGGTTATCTATAAGCTAGTGTTTATAAATAATAATTGACACAATTATCATTTAAAGGGCACCTATTTTACCCCTTTTTTAAGATTTAAGATAAGTCTTTTGTGTCTCCAGAATGTGTGTTTCAGCTCGAAACACCCATCAGATTATTTATTAGACCTTTCAGAATATTGGATTTTTCAGCACTGAGCATTTTAGCTGCCTTTAATGCTGGTTCTCCCCGCCCACCATTCCACGTGCCTGTCAGATTGTGCCTCAATCTCTGCCTCGGCTGTGTCAGATAAACAGCACAGTGATAGACATGAAGGAAGCAGATCGCAACATTTGTGAGAAATACTACAGTAAGAACTTTCCTAATGATTATTGGATGTATTTGTTGTGGAGTTAATTCAAGTCTTTCTGCAACGATGAGTCACACACAATGTCGTTACCAAGTTCACGCACACACAGCAGACACACACAGCGTGTGCGTTTAGCTTTGCACTGTTTTTGCATGGCAAATGTGACAGGATACATGTTAATATCCACTGCTGTATGGATCTCTGTTATGTTAATGTACAAAATGAACCTGATTTAACGCCCACAAACCGGTATTGAAGCATCTTCTTTTATAATTGTACTGACATACGGCTCTGGTGATGAAGTAAAGACAGTAAAATCATTGTAATTAATTACAGACATGCACTGTTTTATAAGCGTTTTAAACGTGTAAAACTCATTCTTGATCACATTTGATGATGATTGATGATCACAGAGAGCTGAACAGGTCTTTTAATCCCAGTTGCTTTGTGCACGTCCTATCTTGTTTATATGATTATACGTGTTACTACGGAGACATGTTAATACGCGGCTGTCAATCAATTTAGTGGGTGGGGAAACCGCAGTCATACGTCACGTTATGGTCGGCCTCAAATAGGAGGGATTTAGATCCTATTTTAATGTCAGGACATTTAAAAAAGAGACTGATTGTGTTTACATCACCCCAATATAACTGTGGACACACTATACTACACAATTCTGTCCAAACAGTTTACAAAAGATGATTTTCATCATAGGTGCCCTTTAAAGGGAACTGACAATTGAAAGAATCTGGAAACCTGTAACCATTGGTTGCTGTAATATTTGTTTTTCCTACTATGGATGTCAATGGTTACTGGTTTTCAGCTTTCTTCAAAGTATCTTCTTTTGTCTTCAGCAGAAAAAAAAACTTACAAAGGTTTGGAACCGCTTGTAAGGAGCCCCTAAAGAAGGGGTCTCAAACTCACATCAACTGGGGGCTATATCAGTGACTGACAATTCATAGGAGGGCCATTTTAACATTCAAGCACAAGAAAAAAAGTGGAAACCTGATGTAATTGATGCACTCAGACACAGTATGTCATATGTATTGGCTACATACAGTTGAAGTCAGCCATACAGCTTAAAGTGACATTTAAAGGTTTAACTAGGTTAATTAGATTTACTAGGCAGGTTAGGGTAATTAGGCAAGTTATTATATAACGATGACTTGCTCTGTAGACATTAAAAAAAAATAAAGCAGCTAATAATTTTGACATTAAAATGATTGATAAAAAATTTAAAACTGCTTTTATTTTAGCCTAGACTTTCTCCAGAAGAAAAAATATTATCAGACATACTGTGAAAATGTCCTTGCTGTGTTAAACATCATTTGGGAAATATTTAAAAAAGAAAAAAAAAATCAAAGGGGGCTAATAATTTTGACTTCAACTTCCATATCCTAGACCAGGCCGTATCGTCCGATAGCACCTGCACTGAAGGATTTGAACAGGTGTAAATGTTGCGTTGGGTTTGTTGGAGACAAAAAATACCTACACATTTGCAAATTTGCTCTGCGAGCACAAATTTACTGATACACATTTGTGGCTATTCTTTACAACTATAAATTACACTTTTACAGCTGCTTGGGAGTTTTGCACCAAAAATACCTTCGTACTTCTGATACCAAATGATCAACTACAAGTCAAGTTATTATTTGTTTTTAATATGGGTTGATGATTTTTATGCCATCACCACATAATTCAATCTCATCAGATTTTCTGACCAATCAAATGTGCTCTAAAATCATTTTACTATGATTTTACTATAGTAAAGCTAATGGAAACCACTGGCAAAAATATGGGATAATCATATCAATTCTTTTATATGCAGTAGGTAGTACTGTCGCCTCACAGCAAGAAGGTCGCTGGTTCGAGCCTTGGCTAGGTCAGTTGGCGATTCTGTGTGGAGTTTGCATGTTCTCCCTTTGTTTGCGTGGGTTTCTTCCAAGTTTCTTCCAAAGACATGTGGTACAGGTGAATTGGGCAGGCTAAATTGTCCGTAGTATATGAGTGTGAATGAGTGTGTATGGATGTTTCCCAGAGATGGGTTGCAGCTGGAAGGGCATCCGCAGCTTAAAACATGCATACGTTGGCGGTTCATTACGCTGTGGCGACCCCGGATTAATAAAGGGACTAAGCCGAAAAAGAAAATGAATGAATGAATATCTAGAAAATAGGTCTCAAACTGGATTCCTGGAGGGCCGCAGCTCTGCAGAGTTTTGCTCCAACCCTAATCAAACACAGCTGATCCAACTAATCAAGCTGTTCAAGACTGCTAGAGACTATTAAGCAGGTGTGAGTTGGAGGTGGTTAGAGCTAAACTATGCAGAGCTGCGGCCCTCCAGGAATTGAGTTTGAGACCATTGAGAGTTTGTTTGGTTACTTGTTTAATGTGATAATGAGGTTGTTATACCTGTGCAAAAATACAAGTACAATATAGGTCACAGCCACAATTTTACAGAAAATACTGTTTTTATTAATGCCAAAAAAAGTTACATCTGGATACCAGCTCAAGCTCCTGCACCTATCAACTCAAGTTATTGTCGCATGTGCATTTCTAAGAGACAAAACTTGTAAAATTATTAATATTACATGCAGAAAGCTACCAAATCAGGTGCTCATGCCTTCTTATAGAAGCACCATCTCCAGCACTGTTAAATGTTTTTTGGAGTCTGATAATAATTCATTTATTCATTGAGTGGATAAACTTGTAGTTTTAATTTCTTCCTAGTGTCCTGCAAAGCTTATCGCTTGTTTTTTAAAAAATCCAGAGCATGTGCTCTTCGATTGTTTATTCAGCTGAGATTGTGAAGTTTAAAAGGCCTGTTCTCATTACTCCCATGACTCAGTTTGATCTGCGTATAAATAGTTCAGTGGGAAAAAAAAGTGATTAATTTTTCATGAACATGGAAAAGTAGGGCTGAATATCAATGGAACTAATGAAATCAGAGTAAAGGGGTTGGAGATAAAAGAAGGAACGGTCACTGGAGAGGGATGAAAACTGAGGAGCAACACACTCAGCACCGCGGCTGATATACAGAACACACTGTTTGGATAAGATTGAGCTGTAAAACAAATCAACATTTTATCTTTTACTCGCCCTTGTGTCAGTTTTAAAGTCGGAATGAAATCTAAATGTACTCTTATTTTTATATGCTTGTGATGAACGATGTATCCGTGCACTTCATTATTTTGGAAAACTTATAATCTGTAATCAATTAATATAACCCTCCCACCTGGCTTGAAATGACATTTCTTCACTTCTGGTCACGTGGAATGCCTTTAGGGCGGGACTATCAGTCATTTAGGGCGTGGCTATTAGTCGTTTTGACAGGGATATTAGTAATTTAAGGCAGGGCTATCAGTTGTTTAGTACAGGGCTTTCAGTCATTTAGGGAGTGGCTATTAGTCGTTTAGGGCAGAGATATCAGTCATTTAGAGCGATCAGTCAATTAGGGGAGGGGCTATCAGTCATTTAAGGCAGGCTATCAGTCATTTAGGGCGGGGCTATCAGTCATTTAGGGAGGGGATATCAGTCATTTAGTGCAGGCATGTCAGTAATTTATGGAGTGGCTATCAGTCATTTAGGGTGGGGCTATCAGTCATTTAAAGGCATGGCTTTTAGTCGTTTAGGGCAGGGCTTGCAGCTACTAAGGGTGGGCTAACAGTCATTCCAGGCCTGTTTAAATTGGATGTATGTCACAATATGTGATAAAATGACAATCCTAATTTATGTTTCAGGGCAACTTTAAACCAGGGTCAAATGTTTAGTGATGCCAAAAAATCTGGCATCCCACCTTACCACACCCTTTACTACAATACCTTAATTTGACTTCAAGTCCAAAGTCCAAAGACATGCGCTATAGGTGAATTGGGTAAGATAAATTGTCCATAGTGTATGTGTGCGAATGAGAGTTTATGGTTGTTTCCCAGTACTGGTTTGCAGCTGGAAGGGCATCCGCTGTGTAAAACATATGCTGGATAAGGGGCGGTTCATTCCACTGTGGCGACCTCTGATTAAAAAGAAAATAATGAGTATTTAAAGAAAAAGAAAATAATGAGTAAATAAAACCCTGCAGGTGAAACAGTGGCGCAGTAGGTAGCGGAGCAAAAGTCTGGGTTTTGGGTGCGTGTTTGTACAGACATATACACATAATTACTAATAATAATAATTACATCTAAAGATGTTAATCTTGGTGTTTTTTTCAAACAACCAATTTTGTCCTAAATGAGCTTAAAACTGTTTTCATTATAACATTAGATGTGTGCATTTTTAAAGTGATTTAATGTAATCAAATGACAAATCCAAGTAAATGAGATTCATTTGTTGCTCTTTAATCAGAATGTGTAAGTTATACAGTAAAGAAAATATTAATACAATTTGATAACTTGATTCTATTTCTTTATAATATTTAATTAATATTAATAAGCTAAACTGTTTGCTCATTTATTTGCTGCTAATGTATACTATTTATTTATTTAGTAAATAATAATAATAATAAAACATATTACTGACCATTTAACTGTTTATTTACAATGAAACAGCTCCAGAAGAACATATTTAATAATTTGGGTAGTTTTTTGGGGGTGGGGGGTCTATCCGCTATTATGGTCGGCATATCCCTTATTTTCACATCCCAATGTTGACTGGTATGTATTATTGACATTCTGTATTTGTAATTTGATATTTTAATCTTAATCACATTATTTTATAATACACATTACCTTATTATTTACAGATATGATTGTGTTGTATAAATAATACCATAAAACATGTGAAATAATAGCACAAGTGTGAAAATCCCGATCAGTTCAATTAGGTTTTATTTCTATCTTCAAATTGTGTTCTAAAATAAAAGCTTAATCAAGCGTCTGAATTTCTGAATATGAGTAAATAATGCTGGAAGGACACCGATCTGATGTTCACAGTAAAAGACAGTATGAGTGCTTGAAAAACTGCTCTCATGCAGTACGTGGTGTGATTTACATTTAGTCTGGAGTGAAGTAATAAAGAGACGATAATTAAGGTGAGTGAGATGAAGTCCTGTTTTTTTCTTCCTCTTTCTAAGTGGCTGCCATTTTCTGTGTGATTTCCGAACTAATTTAATTTTGTTTATTACACGTAAAAGCTCGAGCCGCTTCCCACATCGCTGGCAAAAGCTTTTATTTTCACGGTGTCTGATTCATTAAAGGACACACAAACACTGCCTTATATAAGATAATTGCATTTCCTATTTTCTGTTCTCCTTGGCATCTGCTGTATAGGACCTGCTCTCCAACACAATGGTAATACTGTTGTGCTTAAAATCAAGTCAGTTAATTCATATTTGACCTACCATTAAATGCATAAACTAGAAATATACTTATTAACTTGGCCTATTATCATCAATAAATATATTTGGTTTTGGGAAGATATTTTTTAATGGTTTTTAAAGTGGCCCAGTGGGTAGCACAATTGCCTCACAGCAAGAAGTTTGCTGGTTCGAGCCTCAGCTGGGTCACTTGGCATTTACGTGTGGAGTTTGCATGTTATCCCCGTGTTGGTGTGGATTTCCTCTGGGTGCTCCAGTTTCCCCCACAATCCAAAGACATGTGGTAAAGGTGAATTGGGTAAGCTAAATTGTCCGTAGTGTGTGAATGTGAGTGTAAGGGTGTTTCCCAGTGATGGGTTGCAGCTGGAAGGGTATCCACTGCGTAAAACATATGCTGGGTAAGTTGGCGGTTTATTAAACTGTGGCAACCCCAGATTAATAAAGGGACTAAGCGAAAAGAAAATGAATGAATGAATGAATGAATGGTATTTACAGTATTTGTTCGGTAAATGAATGATTTTTATTAATAATTAATTTCTAAAATGTATTACTTCTAGTTAATAGTATGTGCTTATACTTAAATGAATAATTATTTTTATTTATTTATTTTTAATTACAGCGTTGACTTAACTTGATTTAATAATGTGTCAATACTGAAGAATCTAACTAAGGATCTGAGAATCCTTGTAGCAAACTTGTGTATGATGTTTCAAGAAAGCGACAATTCTTTTGTGTTGTTTTATTTTCATTTTTTATATTCATTTATTCATCATTTAAGTATTTTATTTAATCATATGATCATTAGTCATTTATATAATGATCATTATATCATTTTATTGATCATTAGTTAATGATTTTTATAATTGATTATTGTTTTATATTTTATTATTATGTTCCTATAATTATTGCTTCATTGTTTTTCATTTTTCCATATTGTTGTAATCTTATGACTGTGGATTCAAGCGACATTTATTTTCATGATTAAAATATAAGAGAACATCTCCATTTCAAGGTCTGTATTGTCTCTGGATAATATTGTGAAGCAGTAGTTTTCCTTTGCTGTTGCTTGTGGTATAATAAAACTTGTTGGATTTATCGTGGTCAGACGAAGTCTGAGCATTGAATCATACGCAACTAAAATTATTCAATAAACTCTGCTCTCTTTTTACCATCATGACTTCATCTCCTACTTCTGCTGCTCTCTGCTCCTCTCAGTCAACATTTATATTGATAGGAGACTTTTTACTGAGTTGAATACTGGTTAACAGATTTTGGTATTGAAATCTCTGCTGACTTGTTGTCCAGATACCTGAACAAACTGACATTTCCTGACAAGATCTGCCATCTTGGGCTGGATCTCATTTGTCTGGCGTGAAGATGGTGATCTACCAATACATTTCTTTAATGTTCATAAAAATATTATATATTATTAATATATTAATAAGATATAAATAATATAATAAAAATATAGTGTGTTTGTGTGTGTGTGTGTGATATATATATATATATATATATATATATATATATATATATATATATATATATATATATATATATATATATTTTTTTTTTTTTTTTATTATTTTTTTTTTTATTATTATTATTATTATTATGTTACCTTTGATTTACTCACCTTCGAGGCATTCGTGTGTATGACTTTTTGATTTTCAAATCCAATCGAATATGAGTTATTATAAAAATTATCTGCAGTCCAATAAAGAAGTAAATATAGGAACCCAATATATTCAATAAAGAAGTCCAATAAAGCACAATCCGTCGAATAAAAGTGCTTCACGTGACTCCCGGGAGGTAAATAAATGTCTCCTTCATGAAATCCATGCGTTTTTGTAAGACAAATATCTATATTTAGAACTTTATAAACCGTTTTGTGTAACTTCCAGCCGTCTGTCGTCGTCTTTTCCTTTTGAGGTGCTTTTTATTTGGTGCAATAGCGCCATCAGCTGGACAAGACTACATTTTTTCCTGAGTGTGGAGCGCATGCGTAGTTGAAATGAACGCGGAAGCTCAGTGAAGAGACAAAACAGACAAAACTTTTAATTATTATGGATGGATTTGCTTTATTGGATTTCTTTTGGACTCCTGCTGGAAAAGCGCAGGGTAATTTTATTAGGATAAACAGAGATGTCATATACCATGATGACTGAGGGTGGGTAAATCATGGGATAATTAAACATTTTGAGTGAATTAACTATTTAGTTTATTAATTAATAAATTAGTTTCTTATAAGTTCTCAAATATATGAATATTAGATTTGAAAATCCAATAAACTCTTGTGTTTCGTGTTTAAACTCACATCTCATTGCTCATCACAGTTCGTAAAGTGTCATCTTCAAAAAATAAATGTCAGTTTTGTGTCATTTTTTATTATTTTCTAGTTATTGTTATTGACTTGAAACATAGAAGATATAAACGAGGACTTAAATACACCCCCCCCCCCCCCCCCCCCCCCAAAAAAAAAAAAAAAAAAAAACTCTCTCTGACTCTTATCTGCAGATGAGGTGATGTTGAACACTGTACATTCCTATTTTTACAGAGACGACCAGAGCACAACGCCATTTCAGTTCGTCTATTAAAAAGAGAAACAATTGTATTTAAAGACTGCCATCTGCTGGTCATTAAAGCTCTCTGGATGACAGTACAGATATATAATCTTGGCCTGCTAAATTAGGTCGCAATCATTCTCTCAGTAGGGGGCTAATGCACAATCACTTCATTTATTGAATTTTGAGATTAGTTTGGGTGGCAATCAACCTCATATGACGGAGAAATGACAGAATAATATCACCACAGACAGACTGGCGTTAATAATAAAGCAATGCATGCGCAAATCTATATTCACAGTATATAAACAGCTGATTCCACTAAAACCATGTAGAAAGAACATTTGTTATAATTCCATATATTTGTATACGCACTGTATGTAAATTTTGGGATTTGAGCTTTTTGGCTTATCAAATGTTTATTTTTTCCAGTCTGCTGGCGAAAAAAATACACTTTTACACAAATAATGACGCTTGCTGTTTGTTCAGACTAATGCTAGGCTATTTAAAATGAGCTAAAACAACACAATTTTAGGGGGGACAACTTAATTGTTTATGTTCAATCCAATTAAATTTGTAAAAACTAATAACTTAATTCCTTTATGTTGACCCAACACAAATCGATTTTGTGGAACCATATTTCTTACCCTTTAAGTGTTTTAATTAGCTGGCAGCTATATCTCTGCAACTCTCGCATGGTCGCCCACTGAAGCTAAGCAGAGCTGCGCCCGGTCAGTATGGGAGACCACTTGGAAAGCTAGGTTGCTGCCGGAAATGGTGGTAGTGAGACCAGCAGGGGGCGTTCAACCTGTGGTATGTGTGGGTCCTATCGCCCCAGTATATTAATGGACACTCTATACTGCTCAGTGTGAGCGCAGTCTTTCGGATGAGATGTTAATCTGTCCTGTTGTTAAAAATTCTTCGAAAAAGAGTAGGGGTTTAATCCTGGATTTAATTTGGAGTTTAATTTGCCCTCTGTCCATCATGGCCTCCTAACTATTCCCATATCATAATTGGCTTCATCACTTTGACTGCGTCCGAAACTGCATACTTCCATACTATATAGTATGTTAAAATCAGTATGCGAGCTGAGTAGTATGTCTGAATTCATAAAATTCGAAAATCAGTATGCGAGAAGTACCCGGATGACTTCCGGTGAGATTCTGAAATACGCAACCCATGTACACTGCGCTATCCCATGAAGCCCCGCGAAAGAATTTATGAATGGAAGTGAAGCGATGCATCTGATGCAAATAGGTCACATGACAATGACAAAATGGCGGATGTAGTACATCCGAATTCCATTCATACTGTATAGAACGTACTTTTCTAACGGCCGAGTAGTATGTGTAAATTCAAATGCAGTACCTTCTGAGTAGTAGGCGGTTTCGGATGCACCCTTAGTTTCCTCTCCACCAATCAGCTGGTGTGTGGTGTGCGCAGAGGCGTAGCAACCGGGGGGGACGGGGGGGATCTGTCCCCCTCACTTTTAGAGACAGACCATTTAGAAACAGGTGATTAATAATTATATGAACATCCCTGCTGAAAAATCTAGCTTAAACCAGCCTAGGCTGGTTGGCTGGTTTTAGCTGGTCGACCAGGCTGGTTTTAGAGGGGTTTTGGCCACTTCCAGGCTGGTTTCCAGCCATTTCCAGCCTGGTCTTTGCTGGTCAGGCTGGGAGACGACCAGCTAAAACCAGCTTGACCAGCCTAGTCAGGCTGGGAGCCCAGCCTAAACCAGCTATGTCCAGCTTAAACCAGGCTGGTCAAGCTGGTTTTAGCTGGATTTAGCTGGTCATTTTCCAGCCTGACCAGCTAAGACCAGGCTGGAAATAGCTGGAAACCAGCCTGGAAATGGCCAAAACCCCTCTAAAACCAGGCTGGTCAACCAGCTGAAACCAGCCAACCAGCCTAGGCTGGTTTAAGCTGGATTTTTCAGCAGGAATATGATCTTATACAGCCGTTCCCCCCACTTTTAAAATGTCCGCTACGGCCCTGGGTGTGCGGTCTGGCACAATATGGCTACCTTCACGTCATCCAGGTGGATGCTGCACACTGCTGATGGATGAGGAGATTCTCCCCAAAAATGTGTAAAGAATTTGAGTGTTCAGAAATACACTATATAAAAATGTAAGGAATTATTATTAGTATTATTTACAATGCATATTTTTATAGGCTATTTTGTCAAAATGAGATTTCGTCTCCTACATCAAACTGCACAGTTTTATTCATATTCTGAAGGTTTGCACACAAGGGCTTGTTCTTACATAATTTGCCTGATTATGCAACATTTTATCCTACATTTATTTTTGGAAAATATCTTTCCCTTTTTTCCTGCCTTTTTACAGTGTTTTCTGAATTATGGAATGATTAAAATAAAGATATTCCCTAAATCCTATCTAGAAAAAATGTTTGAATTTAATATGTGAGAAAAATGAAACAAGTATTTTGAACCAGAATACATCCAAAGATTTTTGTGCTAAAAATATATTCATTCATTTTCCTTTGGAATGCATATTCATTCATTCATTCATTTTCTTTTGGCTTAGTCTCTGATTATCAGGGGTCGCCACAGCGGAATGAACCACCAACTATTCTGGCATATGTTTTATGCAGCGGATGCCAGTCCAGCCGCATCTTAGTACTGGAAAACACCCATACACTCTCACATTCACACACACAAACACACACTACGGCCAATTTAGTTCATCCAATTGCCCTATTCACCGTTCTCTGCGTATGAGCGGGCGCAGCCATTTGAATCTTTTTGGCTGGAGACTTCTGGTCTCGTTCACTTCCATTCATTTTTAGATGTTAAAAACAGCTCGTTCTGCTGCTTCATGTTGCAAACTGATATTTTCTTATTATATTATTCTGTCTGTATAATCAATGGACACACTTGTTAGTAGAGCAAGTAGTTTGACCGTTTACAGCCGTTTGTTATTCCTAGTCATTTCTCCCATAGGGAGCTGAATCGGAAGTTCTAAAACAATCGCAAAAACGAGCACACTTCCGCATTGAAGAATAAGGTCAATAGCGCCTGTTTTGAACTGTGGGGAAACCAGAGCACCCGGAGGAAACCCACGCCAACATGGACAGAACATGCAAACTCCACACAGAAATGCCAACTCGTCACCTTGGAATTATAAGGTTCTATCTGATATTTTTGTCAAAATTGAGTTATTGACATATTAAATCACAACTTATTTACATTATGGGATGTTTTTTATAAGTTGTATACATTTTAAGACTTTTTATTTAAAAATCAAATGATACACACATACAGTTTGCTATGGATAGCACTTTGAAGCTCAATATCTCAAAATCATTCAGAACGCAGATAGAACCTTATAATTCCAAGGTGATTAACTGGCCCAGCCAGGACTCAAACAAGCGACCTTTTTGCAATATATATATATATATATATATATAATTTATATTGACTGTCACATTTGCACATAAAACATAACATTTTTCAAAACTTGTAAAATTCTATTCTTAATAATGAAGTATGGTGATAATTACTTCATTTTATACTCGATTAACCTGCAGTGACTTGCTTCAATATAAATATAAACAAACGCTAATCTTCAGAATTACACCGAGCAGATTACCGCTGGCCAGTAGCTAATTAATAAATCATCAGTGAATTAATTTCATGTATTATGCATTAATTAGGTCATAGAGAAGCAGTCGTTTGTATTTAAATCACTGCTCACTTACAGATTCTCATTAGCAGTGTGTGTTGGTGTTGTGATAATGGCTAGTGATGACAATGACTTGAGTTTTCAACATCTTTCTGTAGAAAACACTCTCATTTGGTCTCTGTACAACATTGATTTACAGACATCTGCCGAATCCACATGGGTCTTGCCAACAGATCAATTATTCATTTTGATATTATTAGGTATATGCTTTATTTATGTTCTTCGATGAAGAGCCCAATGTGATATACTTAAAGTATGTTATATAAATTCACATAAATGGTATGAATGCTAACTGGGTCTATAGTGGTTTGTTGATTATGATGAAATTTTAATTGCATTGTAACACAAATGCAGAAAGATTACAGTAAATAAGTGCTAAAAATCTGCTTATGAATTCTTCCTGACAGTTTCGTTTTACCATTTCAAGCGTATTATATCCCTTTTGACCGTTTAATTGTACCATTTTTAAAGGATCATAACATGATTTGGGTTTTAGGCGTGAACATTTTTCCTAGTTCACACACAGATAGTGGCTCCTCCATGTGGCAAATCTAGGAAATGGCATTAACACCGTATTGAATATTGTCATTATACTGTAACTGTTAGTACACTGTTTATAATAATATATCATCTTAACTTTTAAAGAAGAAAAGAGTTTTAGTGCATTTATAATTTATATATATATATATATATATATATATATATATATATATATATATATATATATATATATATATATATATATATATATATATATATAGTTGAAGTCAGAATTATTAGCCCCCCTGAATTATTAGCCTCCCTGTTTATTTTTTCCCCAATTTCTGTTTAACGGAGAGCAGATTATTTTAACACATTTCTAAACATAATAGTTATAATAACTTATTTTGAATAACTGATTAATTTTATCTTTGTCATGATGACAGTAAATACTATTTGACTAGATATTTATCAAGACACTTCTATACAGCTTAAAGTGACATTTAAAGGCTTAACTAGGTTAATTAGGTTAACTAGGAAGGTTAGGGTAATTAGGCAAGTTACTGTATAATGATGGTTTGTTCTGTAGACTATCAAAAACAAATATAGCTTAAAGAGGCTAATAATTTTGACTTTAAAATGTTTTGTTTTTTTAATTAAAAACTGCTTTTATTCTAGCCTAAATAAAACAAATAAGACTTTCTCCCGAAGAAAAAAAATTATCCAGCATATGTTTTACGCAGCGGATGCCCATCCACCATATAATATATATATTTTTTTCTTTTTTTCTTTCTTTTTTAAATATTGCCCCAATGATGTTTCACAGAACAAGGACATTTTCACAGTATGTCTGATAATAATTTTTTCTTCTGGAGAAAGTCTTAATTGTTTCATTTCAGCTAGAATGCAAGTAATTTTTTATTTTTTAAATCCATTTTAAGGTCAAAATTATTAGCCCCTTTAAGCTATGTTTTTTTTTCAATAGTCTACAGAACAAACCCTCGTTATACAATAACTTGCCTAATTACCCTAACCTGCCTAGTTAACCTAAAGTACCCACCAGAAGAGGTACACTGTGGTCATAAACGGCTGGACATGGTCAACAACAATACTCAGGTAGGCTGTGGAGTTGGCACAATGCTCAATTGGTACTTATGGACCCAAAGTGTGCAAAAAAATACCCCACACTATTACACCACCACCACCAGTCTGAACCATTGATGCAAGGCAGGATGGATTCATGCTTTCATGTTGTTGATGCCAAATTCTGACCCTACCATCCGAATATTGCAGCAGAAATTGAGACTCATCAGACCAGGCAACCTTTAGTTTAAAGAGAAGAAGATTAAATACTCTCTTAGAGGATCCACTAAATGTTTTTATACAGTATGGAATCCAATGATCTCTTGAAAAAGGCGTAACACTTCTCCCAAACTAAAACTAATAGGGAAATTTAAAAGGTCTATGCTTAAAAGGAAAATGCAATCAAACTCAATAGGCAAAAATAATGTTAAATACTTCCTCACTGTACTATCAAAACTGAACTCTGTGATTATGTAAATTATTAATTTATCTAATTATTCATTCAATTATTTTCTTTTCGGCTTAGTCCCTTTATTCATCTGGGGTCGCCACAGCAGAATGAACCACCAACTTATCCATCATATGTTTTATGCAGCGGATGCCCATCCACCTGCAACCCATCACTGGGAAACATCCATACACACTCATTCACACACATACACTACAGACATTTTAGCTTATTCAATTCACTTATAGCGCATGTTTTTGGACTTGTGGGGGAAACCGGAGCACCCGGAGGAAACCCACGCAAACACTGAGAACATGCAAACTCCACACAGAAATGCCAACTGACCCAGCCAAGGCTCAAACCAGCGACCTTCTTGCTACATTTACATTTAGTCATTTAGCAGACACTTTTATCCAAAGCGACTTACAAATGAGGACAAGGAAGCAATTTACACAAGTATAAGAGCTGCAGTGAGCAAGTGCTATAGACAAGTTTCAGGTCTGTAAAGTCTAAGAAGCAAAGCATTAAAATATATATATATATATATTTTTTTTTTTTTTTTTGAGAGAGAGGCAGTTACAGATCAGATTAGGAGGGAAAGTGGAGACTAAACAGTTGAGTTTTTAGTCGTTTCTTGAAGACAGCAAGTGACTCTGCTGTTCTGATGTAGTTAGGGAGTTCATTCCACCATGAGGTGATTGTGCTACCCACTGCACCACCGTGCAGCCCTTATCCAGTTATTATTTATTTATTGTTTTTCCTTATCAAGAAAAGTCTTATCAGATCTTTGTATGTATTATTTCACTTTGTTCTTTTTTTTTTTTTAAATAAAACATGTAAATGTGTGCATACATTAATACACTGAACAGCTTTCTTATTTTATCAGATTATAGATAGTTTTTATATAAAGCTTAAATTCTGACTTCAAAATAATAAATAATGGCTTGCAATCACTGTACTTGCTTTTATGAACCATTTTAAGGTCAATATTATTAGCCCCTTGTAGCTATATTTTTTCGATTGGTCTACAGAACAAACCATCGTTATACAACAACTTGCCTAATTACCCTAACCTGCCTAGTTAACCTAATTAACCTAGTTACGCCTTTAAAATTCACTTTAAGCTGTATAGAAGTGTCTTGAAAAATATCTAGTCAAATATTATTTACTGTCATCATGGCAAAGATAAAATAAATCAGTTATAAGAGATGAGTTGTTAAAACTATTATGATTAGAAATGTGTTGAAAAGATCTTCTCTCCATTAAAAATGAAAAAACACACGGGGGGGGGGCTATTATGACTTCAACTGAATATTTATATTTAATCTAATCATTTATTTATTTATTTATTTATTTATTTATTTATTTATTTATTTATTTATAACAAAGATTTACATTAAATCCATTATATGCCAGGGAGCAAAACAGAAATGTATCTTTTAAACAGATTCACAGTTTTTACAGCTTTCTTGTTAGTAGATTTACAAATCGGCAACGCAGTGGCGCAGTAGGTAGTGCTGTCACCTCACAGCAAGAAGGTCGCTGGTTCGAGCCTCGGCTGGATCAGTTGGAGTTTCTGTGTGGAGTTTGCATGTTCTCCCTGCGTTTGCGTGGGTTTCCTCCGGGTGCTCCGGTTTCCCCCACAGTCCAAAGACATGTGGTAGGCTTGGGTAGGCTAAATTGTCCGTAGTGTATGAATGTGAATGAGTGTGTATGGATGGGTTGCAGCTGGAAGGGCATCCGCTGCGTAAAACAAATGCTGGATAAGTTGGTGGTTCATTCAGCTGTGGCGACCCCAGATTAATAAAGGGACTAAACCAAAAAGAAAATGAATGAATGAATGAAGATTCACAAATCAAAGACATATAAACATTTAGATCTTCAAGTAAAATCTTCAAGAAAGGTTTATGCTTACAAAATTTACACTTGTGTATAAATATTTGGCCAAAAGTATAAGATTAAATAAATAAAAACATCTGAATGTTCATATTTATGGTTATATCCTAAAATAACATTTTCATATTTTAACATAACATCAGGAATTATACCATTACATACCTAATATATTTTTCCAAACAGTTTTGGTATATTCACAATTCCAAAAAAGGTGAGACAGATCGTTAGTTTGGTGATCACGGAAGGAGCAATTTACATCAAAATTTTCATAAATAAACCTTTGTAAAAAAACTTTTGTAGGGTAGCACCTATGTATTATTTTATAAGACACTTCATGAATTTTATTGTACATTAGGAATTTCTGAGGTAAAGTCCATACTCTTTTTCCAGGTAATATTACCTACAGTTGAAGTCAGAATTATTAGCCCCCTTTAAAATTTTTTATTTTTTATATATTTCCCAAATGATGTTTAACAGAGCAAGGAAATTTTCACAGTATGTCTGATAATATTTTTTCTTCTGGAGAAAGTCTTATTTGTTTCATTTTGGTTAAAATAAAAGCAGTTTTTAATAAAAAAAAAAAAAAAACACTTTTTTAAGGTCAAAATTATTAGCCCCTTTAAGCTATATATTTTTTTGATAGTCTACAGAACAAACCATTGTTATACAATAACTTCCCTAATAACCCTAACCTGCCTAGTTAACCTAATTTACCTAATTAAGCCTTTAAATGTGACTTTAAGCTGTATAGAAGTGTCTTGAAAAATATCTAGCAAAATATTATTTACTGTCATCATGACAGAGATAAAATAAATCAGTTATTAGAGATGAGTTATTAAAACTATTATGTTTAGAAATGTGTTAAAAAAATCTGCTCTCTGTTTAACAGAAGTTGGGGAAAAAAATAAACAGGGGGGCTAATAATTCAGGAGGGCTAATGATAACTTCAACTGTAAATGTCTGTTCCAATAATAGACACCATTAGGACAAGACATTCTCTCATGCTGAAATAGATAGCGGATATTTTGTTATTTGGCTTTGTGGTATATAGTAACTTACCAAGAACTGTTTTTAGCACATTTAGATGTGGCACAACCTGGGGAGATTGATTGTCCCATCCCTTTTTAAGCATAATAATGCCAGAAGGGAACGCTTCAATAACAACAGCAAATTCTATAGCTGTAATTGGATATTTATAATGGGACAAAAATTCCTCATATTTAAAAGGCATTCATCTGTTATTAAATAACTGTCTAGCATAAATTATGTTATGTTTTGCCCAATCATCAAAGTAAATGGACTTATTTTTGTAGAGTAAATCATTGTTGTGCCAAATTATATAATTATTTGTGGAAAAGTTGTGCTTGTATATTAAAGACCATGATAACAGACATTGTTTGTGAAACGAAGATAATTTTCGAAGGATTATAATTACACAGGAGCAAAAAATTTACACAACCCTAATTTAGATAAAAATAAATTTAGTATAAAATTCCACAAAGAGGCAGGATTTTTAAGATGCTGATTAATCCAACTAAATTTGAACGTATAATTAAGAGTAGCAAAACTGATGAAATTAAAACCGCCATTTTCATAATTATTCAAACTACAGATTTATAGTGTACAGATTTACTATTATAGTGTTTCTTATTTTTCCATAAAAAATTAAACAAGGATTGATCAATTGTGCTGAGTACTATAACAATCAAGGGCGTTTGGTGTTTGCGTAACTCCCACGCTGTCTGCGTAAACCTGTGCGCAGCGAGGACGCGCCGAGCGCAGGGCGCGCTTGATTAAATGACGTCACTGTGTCATGTCGACGGATAGTGTGCGCCATCTTGAATCGAAACCAAATCACGGGCAGATCCCGCTCGCGCCGATCCCGCGCGCCTCCACTCGCTCTCATTCCGCGCTCGATCGCACCGTCCGGCCGCCGGAGCTCCAGGATAAGCCGCACTGAAGGCTCGAGGCACAGAAACAGGCGATGATGGCAGGTAAAGGCGCCGCGCGGGGGTTTGTGTTGGTAGGCGGGGGCGCAAGCGGCAGCAGTGCGGCCTAAACATCAAACCAGCCCCCTTAACTGACACCAAATCAAACCCACGGCCACTGCTTTATCTCGCACGGGGCAGGGCTCGACCTCTGGGTGTTTAAATGCTCGTTGCAAGCCGAGAACAGCATGCATTTTAATGCACTGGTGTTGTTGTTGTTGTTGCAGGGGTTGGTGGAGGCAATGATTTCCAGTGGTGCTTCTCCCAGGTCAAAGGAGCCATAGATGAAGATGTTGCAGAAGGTAAATAACGGAGTGCATTTGGGGTTTAAACGTCCCTGGGTGAGTTTGCATGAGGGATTTGTGCAATACAGGAGGCTTGGATGGAAAATCATGCATTATGGGGTATTATGTGAAGAGATGGAGGCTGAGGGCTTACATGGAAATGGCAATTGTTTTTATCAGAAAGTGTTTCTACGTTTTTAAATTTATTATTCAAATAGCATATGGATTGAAGATATTTAACTCATCTTCTTGGGCTTGAAACTTGCATTGTAGTACTGTAAAATATTGTTGGCTTTCGTATTATGGACTGCATGTGGTCTTAACCTGAATTTGAATCATTAAATCTAATAGTGTCAGGAATGATGTATACTTGGAAAGTCATTGTCATAAAATATACATTTATGAGCTATTATTGATCTTTTCCCACTACATAAGATGCGTAAAAGTGTGATATGAAATAATAGCTCAGCTAAAAGTTGAGTGAATCTTTATTTTAGATATTTTAAAAAAAAAGGGCTGTTGACTCATGTTGCACTCAAAGGTGTGTCAAAATTGTAGTCCAGTCAAATTCTCTAAAATGAGAGCGTGTCAAAATGATTATGATAGATTTGCCATATGAACTACTGAATGATTAAATGTAGATGGTTAAAAAGATTAAAGTAAATCAAATGATCCTTCGTATTGCACTGATGCATGCATAAATAATAAATCAGAATCAGAAAGAGCTTTATTGCCAGGTATGTTCACACATACGAGGAATTTGTTTTCGTGACAGAGCTTCCACAGTGCAACAGGAATTGTGTTGCACTAAAGTGCATGATTATGTGAAATTAAAATAAAAGCTTATTTAAGAAAAAAGAATAACTCAATCAAATTCTCACTAGAGTTGCAATGATTTTTTTAAGTGTATTGCAATTAATTGTTACATAAAGACAAAGGTTATATAATATAAACTGAATAGATCCTTTTCTATAAGGCAGTCATGACACGTTTCATGGACATCAGCATCTTAATCCTTTAAAGTTTTGAATATTTCGATTTTCTTTTTTTAACATATGTACATTTATTAGGCGTGGGCTGCTATAAGATTGTGATGATATGATAACCTTGGGATATGAGTATCACAGTTTCACGGTATTGTGATTACTGCTCTAAAATATGTACTTTTTAAATATCTGGGTAAAAAACACCAACTTTACTCACTATTGAACACAATATATTTTATTTTAAGAAACTTAAAATATTTTGGAACAGTAGCTTTTGATACAGAGGGTCTGCTCAAGATACTGTTGCACTAAAAAAATTTATAAAATAGTTGCAAATAGACATGGATAACTAAAAGCAGTTAAATATATCAGTTAAATATTTTGATTAAAACTAAAAACGTATATCGTAGTAATGGTATAATAGAAAATTCTGGTGGTTTTTAAACCTTAACTTTTCCAAACAGCAGTAAACCTTCAAAATAGTTATCATGCAATACCCAACAGTTATACAAAAATTAATTTCCACTTATGTATGCGAGTTGTTTCTAATGCAGCGTCTAAGGGTGGTGGGACACTTCATTTGACTGGCCTTTTTTTATTATTATTTTATATATATATATATATATATATATATATATATATATATATATATATATATATATATATATATATATATATATATACTTAACGTTGTGAAAACACTGTCATTGAGTTATTCATTTATTAGTAATAGCAAATACACTCAAAACAATAACTCATGAACTTAATTTAATTGAGGGCAGGATTTCCATTCAATAAATTTGTTGAGCACCAAAAAAAAAAAACAACAATTTACACGATTAAATCAATTGAGTTTGTCCAACATGATTTTATCAAATAAAAGTTTAAATACATTTGCATATTCATTTGTCTTGAACTCAAAAGTCTGATAATATCATGTATGTCTATTATGTGGTGAAATCTCTTTAGTTTTATTTGAAATTATCCTAAATTACCTAAAAGAGACATTTTTAAGCATAATCATGAGTTACATATACAGTTGATTGAGACTGATCTAATTTTAGGACAGTTATCGCTCACTAAGCAAAATAACAAACTGCATTTTTGCAAATTAAGCTGCCAACAGCCAAAGCAAAGGTGCTTCTGTAAGGTGCTAATCTCTAAACTCAAAGCATTAAAGCATGAAAATCTTCTAAATATTCAAACTAAAATGAAGATTAAACTCTTAACAAGTCTTTCTATCAACTTAAGCACCTAATGTCAAGTTCAAGCTGCTTGATTTTAGCCCCGATCGCTGACAGGTCCGCTAGTGTGGGTATCTGCAGGCCAGCGGGAGGTTGGGGGAGAAGTTAAAGGGGCTTCTTTTCAGTCCATTTGGACCCAAGAAATGGAGGAAAAACTAGTGGAAATTTGGCTGCAGCACCCGTGCCTGTTTGTCATCTGAGCAATACCACAACTGGGTCAAAAAAGAAAAAAGGTTTAAGAGAAATCATGAGGCTGAAATCATATCGCGTTTCCACTGTTGAGCCAGTAGTTTGCTGGGCAGCATGCAAAATCCGCCCTGGAACGTCCCTTGAATCAAACAGCACAACCTGACCAGTTCAGTGGGAAGAAAGTCAAATCAGAATCGGGCAGATAAAGCGCACCATCGCATCATCACGAAATGATTAAAATATAGACAATCAAAGCAAACAAACTATGTTACTGTACAGCATTACATTATATGTCTATACGCATAGGCATATGTATTTTCATTTATTACGTTTGTTTACTCGCTGACTGACGGTTTGCATCGAAACGGAGGAATGACCCAGGCACCATCCATAATATAAAACCACAGAATTTCTCCGGTAATAGCTTGGTATAAAACGTATTTTATAACATCCTCGTTTCAGTAGACGCCATCAAAACATTCAGCCCAAATGCTCCGAAGAGACATGCAGTGTGAAAACATCTGTGACGCGACTATGAAAATCATGCAGTCTGAACTCGGCATAAGATTACTTTTATTGTCAATATTTCCCTCTCTTAATTCAATCCCACGCAAAACATGCTGGGAGCTACAAATCCCCAAACCAGGTAGTTGGACCAACACAATTCCTTCATGTTGTCTAGTGGTGTAACATCACAAATCTCAAGGGACGGATCACAATATGTTTTTTTAGGCCTCCTTTACACTAATGCGTTTTCGTTTTAAAATGGCGTTTTAGAATGAAAACGATCCGCGTCCACACTAGCATTTCACCCAGCGTTTCTGAACTCTCCGTCTACGTTAGACCGCTGAAAACGCACATCACGTGACCACACACACACACACACTCTAGCATGCGCTGCAGCATATCTACCCAGATGAGAGCTGTGCTCGTCGGACTGTTAATCAAGGATCTCCCGTTGGATCCAATCACACTATATTTGTCAAACGTGGTATTTAATTCATCTTGTTGTCTATATCTAACGACATATTCCCCGACTTTGATCTTTTGAATCTATTACTCGTTCTCAGGTAACGTGTTTTGGCTGAGCGCAAAAATAAGTTAATAATTAATGTAACCACGTACATTCTGTATATTGACTGATTGTTTGCCTTTATTTCCTATATTATATAAACTTATTGTACGTTATCATTTTATAATGGCCATTATTGATTATTAAAACTGATATTCAGCAAAAGAGAGGGTATGTTTCGTATTTGCAATGAAAATGAAAGGAGGCAGTATTGTTATAGGCTCCGTTTTGTTATAAATATGTATACAGTGAAGATGTCGCTTGTATATGCAGCACGATGCCGCAACATTTCTGCTGTCTGTTAAGTTGTTCATATCAAAATGAAAATATCAGTTCCTTATATCATATTTTCATTTTATTGTTAAGATAGTGAAACAACGTATGTATCCAGGATGATGTGAATATGGTTATAAAGTACACTGTTCCCTTTGAAGATTTAGCTGACATGTCCTCGGGAGTCTGTTTTCCATATTAAACTTGCAAAGTCTGAACTTACAAGGAGAGGATGCAGGACTGAACCGTGTGTAGGCTGCTTAATATTGAGGAAAAGCCCCAATCAGAGAGGCAAATATCTGCAGCCCCGCCTCTGTTTTTAGATGTCTCCGTTTTCCCCCATCCACACTGAGACTGAGCAGCAGCGTTTTAGAATGAAAACGGCCTCTTCGGTGTTTCCAAAACGCTTCGTTTTTGGCGCTCGAAAACTCAGGCGTAGTGTGGACGGACGGCGTAACCGTAGCAAAACTTATGCATTTTAAAACGGAAGCGCATTAGTGTAAACGGGGCCTTAGTCACGGATCAGAGCAATTTTCGGATGTAATTCGCTTTACATTTATTACAGAAACAGTACTGCAAGACACTTTTGCTTTTAACAAACAGAACTTAGAACCTGTAATTTTACTAAGGATAAAATGAAATAATAAATAATCAGCTGAATAAAAATAATAAAATTGTACTGTGAAAAATTCACTGTTACTGCTAATGTTGCTGATGACGCTAAATGTAGAAATCTAACATAAGAATTTGTACAACCCATATTTATTTTTAGTCTCATTTTAATAAATGATTCCGTTATTCACTCATAAACGTCATGTTTCATTGCTAGATGATCATTTTTGTAGAATTATTCTGTGGCTTAATTTTGATGGCTGGTTGACGCCACCTATTGGTTAAATGATGTAATTGCTTCCTTTAATTTTCATTTGAGCATTGATAAATGCATACCAAGGTGATTTTAATCTTTACCATAAACATTAAAGGTTTTTATGTAAACTTTAAACTGTTATCCCAGTACATCTGTGTTATTCGACTGTTTATAATTTCGTAACTCAAAAGACTAAAGACTCGATCTCTTTCTTGATTTTTGCGTTTTCAGATGTGAATGCAGCGATTCGAAGGATTATTAAACATGCAAATCACCATCATTTATAATTTATGTTGAGTGGGTGTTGAGATCCTGATCTTTTAATGATTAATCGTGCATCTTACACTGAGTGTATTAATGCACGCTAAATGTGCAGTGACAGAAAACACCTTTAATAACCTAAGAAACCAGCCATATCCCAAATAACCTACCACAACTTCTTTCATCATCATTACATTTGACAGGAAAGTGCTTTCATACATGTGATTTGAATGCAGCGAGAGGTGGTCTCGTTCTGTGATCGTTACAAATTTAGAATTAATCTACCAATAAGAAAATTCATTAATCCGCGGGTTGTGTGTTCCGAACCATGGATTGTGATCCATACGAATCACTGATCAACTGTGATCTGTTACACCCCTAATGTTGTCCCTACACAAAACACTTAAGTTAACTTAATGGTTTACAAATTTATGCGGACTGAATAGAAAACAAAAAAATGTTCAAAGAAATGACAAGAATTGTGTTGTTTCAGCTCGTTTTAAACCAGTAGTTTGAACAAGCAGCAGTAATCATTATTTTTGAGTGCAGGAATGCAAAATAAAAATTGTGGTACTCTCCCATTCACTGTTCTCCAAGTTTACTCAACTATGAGGATCTCTGCTGCTGAGAAAACCGGAAATGTAAAAAACAACAACAAAAGAATCCATCATTTATTTTTAACCTTTCAAAGGATGATGTTATGGAAGCACCATGGCAAAATAAAGATCAAACTATAACCAGTGCAGTGCTTTTGCATGTTGTGTCTTGCTTCAACTCAGACAGCAGACAGCTATTTTTAAACAATAGAAAACAATATGCCCATTTTAGTAGGAAATATGTCAGCGTGGGAAACAAGCCACGCTACTATTTTTGAGAGTTTTTAAATCCTGTGATGGCGATTGCTAGCAAACGTGCAGTCGAAATGTTACAGCAGTAGTAGTCAATCCTGCAAAAAGTATTAATGTGACATGGCATTTTGTGGATTGATAGATGTGTCTGCTAGCGGGGCGTAAGTCGGCATGTGCGCTGCGTTCTGGGGCTCCTGTAGGGAAGCACATCCTGCCTTTTGAAACAGCGGAAAGCACGTCCAACTGGTCCGACCAGCTCACATTATCCATGTGCCATGTCCGAGGGTGCGCTGCATCCAGAGATCAGTGATTTTTGAGGCGTTATGGTGGGGTTTGGGAAGACGGAAGTATTTCAGTCTCAGAAATCAAACTGAGAAGCTGACAATTGTTTGTCTTTTATATATAGTAGTTAACATTTGAAGGGGATCATCACCTTTGATCAAAGTTGTCCTAAAACTATTCTGCAACACCTCTTGATTTAGAAGAATTTTGAACAATTTATTTGCTCCACTTCAGATGTTGACTACTATACATAGCTGGATTCAAAATGAGATGTGTGCACAAACACGAAAGGAATTTATTGGGGTTTTCAGGAACTCTGCATTCATATGAGCAGACAGAAAACATATTTAATAAGTAAGGTTAAGAAATGGTAAAAAAAAAAAAAAAACATAATAGAAATTATATATGCAGTATTGACCTTATTCTTTAATGCGGAAGTGCGCACGTTTTTGCGATTTGTTTTAGAACTTCCGATTCAGTTGCCTATAGGAGAAATGACTAGGAATAATAAACGGCAGAAAACGGCCAAACTGCTTACTCCACAAACAAGTGTTTGCACGACAATACAGACAAAGTAGAATAATATAATAAGAAAATATCAGTTTGCAACACCAAGCAGCAAAACGAGCTGTTTTTAATGTTTAAAAATAAATGGAAGTGAATGAGACCGGAAGTTTAGAGCCAAAATGATTCAAATGGCTGCACCCACTCATACGCGGAGAATAAGGTGAATATCTAGATCAGTGCTGTTAAATGATGAATCGTGATTATTTGCATCCAAAGTAAAATGTTGTCTACATATGTAAGAGTACTGTGTATATTTATTGCATAGATAAATACACGCATGAATATATTTGAGAATTTTTAGATTTATTTGTTAATATTGCATATTTATGTTATATATCATCATAATGTATGTAATTTGATCAATTGTAAAAATAAACATGCTGAGAATTTATAAAAAACAAAAATAGACATGCGTTTCTTTGTACTTTGTAATTTTATTATTGTGCTTTGTATATTTTTGGATATATAAATACATGAAAAGAATGTTTTTTATATATATATATATATATATATATATATATATATATATATATATATATATATATATATATATATATATATATATGAAATACAAATTATGTGTTGTATGAATTACAATAATAATGCCTCTGTACATTTTTATTGTTATGTGTACTCTAATATTAATTATTATCACAATTTTATTATTAATAGTGTTATTAAGAAAAGCAATAATGACTGGACTAATAATTTCATTTGAAACTACATACAGTAAGTAATAAATGAATATTTATCAAATAAGTATTTAACAATTTTTTTTTGCCCTGCACTAGTAAAGATGCGTCAATTATAGACAAAAAATAGTTTAAATAAAAGTGTTTATTGAAATGACAGCATAAACATAGCAGAAGTTCGCTAGTCTCTTAGTCTTTAGTTTTTCATAATTTTTTATTATATATATTTTTTTTCTTTTTGAGCACGTTTACTCAAGTTAGTGGGTGTAGTTTAAGTTATTTTTGTAGTTTCTGTATACAGAAATGTAGCTGCTAAAATATACAGAAATTCAGTCGGTTCAGAGAGAGGTTCTTAATTAAATTTAATGTACAGTTGAAGTCAGAATTATTATCCCTCCTGTGAATTTTTTTTTTTTTCTGTTTCAAGTATTTTTCAAATGATGTTTAACAGAGTGAGGAATTTTTCACAGAATTTCCTATATATTTTTTTCTCTGCAGAAAGTCTTATTTGTTTTATTTCGGCTAGAATAAAAGCAGTTTTTAATTTTTAAAACCATTTTAAGGTCAATATTGTTAGTCCCTTTAAGCTATTTTTTTTTTCGATAGTCTACAGAATAAACCATCGTTATACAATAACTTGTCTAATTAACCTAGTTAAGCCTTTAAATGTCACTTTAAGCTGTATAGAAGTGTCTTGAAAAATATCTAGTAAAGTATTATGTGCTGTCATCATGGCAAAGATAAAATAAATCAGTTATTAGAGATGAGTTATTAAAACTATTATGTTTAGAAATGTGTTGAAGAAATCTGCTCTCTGTTAAAGAGAAATTGGGCAAAAAATAGGGCTAAAAAATAAGGCTGGCTAATAATTCAGACTTCAACTGTAAAATAGGTTTTTTGTGTCTCTGTTGAGTGTTGATTGTACTTTGGCAGTTAGTTGTTGATGTTTGTGCCACTTCCAAGTGTTTGCTTTGCCCTCTGTGAAAAAAATAAAGCTGATTTCTAGGAAACTGACACATGTTGATCTGTGTAATATCATCTGAGCAGACTGGCCCTTATGTGGAAGAGAAGGTTATTTAGAGATCACTGTTTCGCCAGACCATGAGGTGTGATTGCACCCAGTGATAATCTTCTTTTCCATGGGATTATAAGGATGCTTTGCTCATTTGGGTTGTAAATATCATCACCATATTATTGTGTGTATATTTAGCAGATCTTCAAAGATAGAAATGTGACTTGAGATGGTCTCTGGCTCCCGGCCAGTGAGTTTTCCATGTAATTCCTAAGTGTGTTGACTTCCGGTTTCATTTAACTGCACTTTTTCTCTTGTCAGGCTTTTTGTTTGTTTTTTGTAGAGCAGGAACTTGAGGGTAAATCAGAAGCAGTCCTTATAGCTTTATTAACTTGATTTATTGGAATAAATGCGCAATACAGATTCATGATGACGCAAACCAGAGTCAATAATGGAGTATAAATAAGGTGTTGTCAAGTGATAGGCCTGACTTTAGGGTTGTTGACAGTGTATGTGTGTGTATATATATTCATATGTGTGTGTGTATGTGAAAACAAGTTATTTTAAGTCAATTCAGAAAGAAGGTGCACTTTTTTTTCTGAACTTAAAAGTTTAGGTTTTGCTTTGTTTTGGTTAAAAGTTTTTGTTTTTAGTTTTTTAATAAAATATGCATTTTTATTAAACAGCACCTATGGTGAAAAATCTACTTTTCAAGCTGTTTGGACTGACGTGTGTAGGTATATTGCGGTGATATAAACACACCCAGTCCTTTTTTTTCAATTTAACAACTTAAAAACGGTGGACCAATTGGAGCGGTTTTCAGACCGACCGCAACTTTACGTAGGAAAATATTCCTTTGTGTGGCCTTGCTTTTTTTATTGAACACGATTTAAATCAGCCTTTAGGCTCGACGGTCAGACTCGCTCCTTTGTTTGTCGTCAATCTGGCAACTTGCGCTTGCATGCGTTTTAAACCAAGTGCAATACCTAGCCACTGAATGTCAGATGTACATACTGCGCCTTTAACTATTCAAATAATTAAATATCCTCTTAATGTTTCTTAGGTCTTATGCCCTATCATCATTATATTATTTAATAGTATTACATTAATATTTACCCAAAAATGTTGTATTTGTTTTTTAGTATTTAGTATAGTGTTGCTAGGCATGGTCTAGTTAAGGTTTTAACAGTATTACTACTTTTATCCATACCACTTATCGGTTCAGTACTTAACGGTTCTCTTATCGGTACTTTTTGTAGTGTTTTTTTTTTTTCAATTAAAAAAAATTTGAACAGAATTAGCAACACTTTATTAGTACTTTATTAATGTAAAATAAAGCAAAACCAATAATAGTAAAACAATTCAATTACAATTTTCCTGTAAAAGAATGTACAATGGTCTGAAGGAAAATCACTCTCAGTTTTTAATCTTTTTTTCTTCCAGAGAAAAATCAACATGTTTGCCTTTTCTGGCAGAAGTCGGGCATCTTTCTTGGTTTCTTGTGCTCCCTGCAGTTGAAAATACCCTCTTTTAGTTGCAGAATGCAGTTAAATAATCAGATGATGTTTATGATTTTTCATTAACACATTCACATACATAAGTTACCGGTGTTTTGGGAGTTAACAACGTAAAAATAAGCATTTTTTTCATAATTTCTTAATAAGAATAGTTTATTATTAGGCTATATTTGTAAATACAGTAATGTAAAAGCATTTTTAATGTTTAAGATTTATTTAGGCTACTGCAGGAAAAAAAAACTGTTTTCATTGTAACTGAATGTGTTTGTTAAACTATTAATGTTATACTAATTTAGAGAGAGCTTATGTGATTGACTGCTAGCATAGCTAGTCAGTTGAAAACTTTTGACTTGTTTTTCTGCAGTTAATGCACTTTTGAAAGATGCACAGCCAGATTGCTTGCGTTTCTGCTTATACAGGAAAACAACTTGTTGCGTTTGTTGCAACGGGCATTGTCGCTGTCCACTCGGTAAATACAACCTATTTGGTTTTCTTCACCACTCCGCAGGCTAACGAGCTGTGTGCGTGCGTGTCTGTCTCGCGATCTATGTGTGGGCGCTTAACACGAGCCTCCGCTGAGTGCGCGCGCACAGCTGAAAACTGTGAAGGCATTTATATTTGATGCGCTCGCCATTGTACTATTGGGCGAAAGCACGAGCATTTCTCTTGTGAGATTGCCGACTCTGCAGACGAATATCGCAAATTAGAAAGGTTGGTCAGTTAAATTATGCTACTGTAAGTAATGTTTATTCAGAAATAATTCTCCAGTACCGATAGCAGAACTGTTAACGTCAGAGCTTATCGATACTTGGTCTTTTTTATAATTTAGCACCAATACAAAGAAAGGGCCGAGTTTCGGGACCCATCCCTAAGTGTTGCATTCATTTTAGTATTTGTCGCCATAAACTTATAATTTATGTAATATCGCAATGTTATTATGAGTGTTATTTAACATTGAACTGAATGTAATCTTAATATTACATACTAATTTGCTATAATTATATTATTATATCCTATTATGTATTATTATTTGCATAAAATATAGGATTAATTTTAAATTGAGTCAAACGTGATGCTTTAATTTTAGTATTTGCTGTCATTAAATTCTAATTTATTTTAATATAATTAAATTTTTATGTTTGCCGTCATTAAATTGATTTATATTAAAGTTGAAATTATTTATATTTATGTAGTTTTAATATCGAGATAAATGTGGTCTTAATGTTTCTTAGTTATGTGCTATCATTATATTATTAAATACTATTAAGCATTATTATTTGTTTAAAAATAAAGGATTAGTTTCAAATTTTGTTCAAACGTGATGCTTTTGTTTTTTAAAATTATTAATATCATATCGCAATATATTATTACAGTTATTTCAATACTAAAGTCCTAACACTGTTTATAATAATAGAAATGAAGGATGAAACTCTACTGATGAAAAATATACTTCGAGTTGTCATCTCTAGTTTCTCAGCGTTTCTTGCTGTCGTTCAAACAGGAAGTAAATCAGTTTACGAGAAGCACTTCTCTCCAAACTCCCTTAAACTTCAGTACATGGTTGCTTATGAGGCCATAATACAGTGTGTGTATATGTGTGTGTCCAGTGTTTATATGTGTGTGGGGTTTCCCTCTTGCTTGTACCTGTTCAACATGGCGTCTCATCAGCCCTCGGTTACCCACAGCTCCTCTTAAATCTCTCTCCGCCGTCCTGGACCAGGGCTATAATGGCCTCTCCCTGCCTGTCTGATGGGTATGTATGTGTGTGCGCATTTGTCTCTGCTTTCGAGCTGGACGAGGTCAGGCTCGCTCCGCGCTAACAGACTCCTCTTACTGTATGTTTTGGTCTGCGTTCGGGAGGTGTTGCTGATGGGATTTTGGCGTGTTTGGGACGTCTGGCTAATGTTTGTTTATCTGTGAGGTGGTCTCTTCATGTATACCTGCTCCTGCTGATGCTGCGGCTGTTTTTTTGTGTGTGTTGTGCTTCAGTACAGTGGTGTTTCCTCATTTCTAATGCATAGGATGAAAGATCAGGGCGTTTTAATGATCGTGGCTCTTTATGCTAGAGTGAATCTGACAGAAACATGTCCGGTAGGGCTGCTCGATTATGGGAAAAATCATAATTATGATTATTTTGGTCATAATTGCAATCACGATTATTCAAAACAATTATCAGTTGAAGTCAAAATTATTAGTCCTCCTGTGAAATTTTTATTTATTTATTTATTTTTAATAAATATTTCCCATGTGCCAAATGATGTTTAACAGAGTAAGGAATTTTTCACAGTATTTCCTATAATAATTTTTCTTCTGGAGAATGTCTGATTTGTTTTATTTTGGATAGAATAAAAGCAGGTTTAAATATTTTGAAACCTATTTTAAAGTCAATATTTTATATGTATGTATGTGTGTGTGTATATATATATATATATATATATATATATATATATATATAGTATTTATTTATTTTTATTTATTTAGAATTGGGTTGAAAAATCTTCTTTCCATTAAACAGAAATGGGGGAAAAGGGTCTCTAATAATTCAGGAGGGCTAATAATTCTGACTTCAACTGTATATATACAGGGTTCAACACTAAGGATTTATTCTACTGGTGTGATTGGACCCGTGGTTGAGATTATTACTTGCCCTGCCAAAATTGTCACTGTCCCCACCAAAATAAAATAAGTTAATGACTATTTCTAATCCACATTTTTTAAAATAATTTGTCAAAAAAAAGTCTGTGAATCTAGAATTTAAATCTATAAAAAATGTTAATGTATAATGAGCAAAATTCAAAGTGTTGCGCAAACAAAAGAGCAGTATGGAAAATATGCAGGTATTTTTGGTGGCTGATGGCAAACTGCATAAACATCCCAGCTAACTGTTTCTCGATTCTAAGACTGTATTTGTACCGACTGAGAAATAGTCACAGGCAAATTATTTAGTGACAAGGCAGCACTTGCCCGATTGGGCCAGTAACAATCCCATCTACTGTCCCGACGGTCTTTCACACTGGTCCCGGGCCATCAGGCAGTCCTTATTCGCCACATTTCCACTATCGGGCCAGTGCGAGCCAGGGATTTAATCGGGCCAGGCCGGGCCAATAGCCCGGGAGGTTGAGAAATGAGGCCGAAATCATGTCGCGTTTCCACTGTCGGGCTAGTTGCTCGCAGCGCGTCACGCAGACACCGCCCCCAGAACGTCCCCCGAATCAAACGTCACACAACCCGTCACACAACCCGCCCACTTCAGCGGGAACAAAAAAACTCAAATTATAACCACAAACACAACCTGGCATCACTACGAGAGCTGGAAGATGGAGAACACCGAAGCGATTGCTTTTTTACTGTTTGTGGTCTGTTGGTGTAAGGCCAGACAGCGATCCCTGGATAAGGACATTCGAGTTCGGCAGCATTTACATAGAACACAGATTTTTGGCTGCAAGGCGCAAAAGAGCAGCCGAGCGACGAGAACGACGATAGCAAAACAAATGTAAGGGAAGAAAGCATCTTGTCTCCTTTACCTGACAGGAAAACTCCGCCTTTGTACGTAACCCCGCCCCGAAGCCCCAGTTGGCCCTCCTTGGCCCAAGGTATTCGGCGGGCCGAAAAAGGCTGGACGCTGGCCCCAAGGAAGCCCCGCTTTGGCCCGATTACGCCCCGGAAGTGATAGTTGAAACGCGACTGGCCTTGGCTCGCCCTGGCTCGCTCGCTTTAGGCGCGAAAGTGGAAACGCGGCTATTGTTGAGCCCTGATATATAGTTATTTTCCTCCCTTTAAATAAGGAAAGGGAAATAAATACAATAGAATAAAAATATGAAACAAACTGTGCTTTAAGCATCTTTACTGTTAGAAAAAGACTTTAATTATAGCTACAGAAGTCCTTCAGTCAAGAGCAGTGAGAGATTTTGTCCTTTTGTTGTTTGATTAACGATAAAAACAGCCGGCAGCAGGAATATTGCGCGCTGTCACTTTAAGAGCAGTGCGGTTCTGATGAATGGTTTCCCTTTCATGCGTCTTTTGATTCTCAACTCGTTTATTACACAAATGAGGGTTAATATGAATAATCACTAAACATATCGTTGTGACACCTATTTGACCATTAAAGTGCTCACATTAAGATGACTTTAGATGTGTGTGCACTGCTCGTCTCTAAGCCTGAGCACGCACAAACACAACAGCATGCAGTCTCATTTACACTTGTGAAAACATGAATGATTCGAATGTACATCACTGAATGATGCGCATCCCGTGCTGCAATAGTCATTACAGTACACGCTTTTAGTAATGTTTACTTGAAACTGAGCTTTGCAGAGCGACAAATGTGTACAACTGGAAAAGGGCGGTATATGATGCAATAATTGTTTATCTCGATTGCTTTTTCATAATCGTTAGAAGCCGAAATTGAAATCGAATTTTCATTGAATTGCACAGCCCTAATGTCCAGGTCACTTTATATGTTTAAGTAAAGACCAATTTTTGAATGAAGTGTGCGTGTGCGTGTGCGTGTGCGTGTGCGTGTGCGTGTGTGTGTGTGTGTGTAATGTTGATTATACTAAAATGAGGAATTTGCATTGCATATTTATGAGACTTGAAGCTTATACAAAAACTAATAAATCAGTATTTGATGAGTTTAGCTGTCATCCTGCCTTTTTATTGTATTGTAGATCAACATTTATTATAACAGTAATTATGCATGGATATATGTTGTTGCTTGTATTTTTGCATCTCCAAGAAGAATTTTAAATTATTTAAAAAATGAAAACAGGGTGACACGGTGGCTCAGTGATTAACACTGTCACCTCACAGCAAGAAGGCCACTGGTTTGAGCATTGGCTGGGCCAGTTTGCATGTTCTCCCTGTGTTGGAGTTGGTTTCCTCTGGGTGCTCTGTTTTCCCCCACAGTCCAAACACATGAGCTATAGGTGAACTGAATAAACTAAAATAGCTGTTGTGTGTATAAATGATTGCCAATACTGGATTGCAGCTGGAAGGGTACCCGCTGTGTAAAACATGCTGGTTAAGTTGGTGGTTCGTTCCGCTGTGGCGACCACTGATAAATAATAAATAAAGGGACTAAGCCAAAGGAAAATGAAGTAATGAATGAACTGAAAACATCATATAAAATATTTTTTATTTAACATGTTGTATTTAATATTATTCTTGGGTTTCTATATATTTTTTCATATTATTTATTGAAATACTAAGTTATTGCAGTTTATTGCATGTATTTTTCTATCTCCAGGAAGAATTTGAAGTTATTTATCAAAAATTAAACAAAAAAATCCTAAAAATTTGTATCCCAACTAATTGATTCTTTGCTATTTTATCTACAGTTGAAGTCAGAATTATTAGCCCTCCTGAATTATTAGCCCCCCTGTATATTTATATATTCAGAATTGTAAGGTATTTATCAAAAAATTTAACTGAAAAAATCATATATAATGATTTATATCTAATTTCATATATATTTTTTTAGTAAATATAAATATATAAATATATCTATATTGATCTTGCCATGGAATTGCATGATGTGGCAATAAGTAATTTCTTAAATAAATAAAATCTTAATGAATGTAATGATCAATGTAATTAATTATTAGTAATAATAATGTAATTAATAATAATACAATCTAATAATTAACAGCGTAGTAGTAGTAATGTGTAGAAATATATAAAGTAATGTTATTGTATGTTATGTATAGATCTGGTTTTTATGTGTTATTATTGTATTATTAAATAACATTAAGAAATTATATTAATATTTACATTGAAAAATATAATATTTGTTCCAAAAATTGAGTATAAAGTGTTGATTTAATATAGTATTTGCCCTAAAATTTAGTATTTTAGTATATTTAGATTTAGTATTTGCTGTAATTTAAAGTCTAATTTGTATTCATATCACAATGATAGTATGTGTTGTTTTAATATTGAATTAAATGTAATCTTAATGTTTCTTAGTTCTTATGTGTTTTTATTATATTATTAAATACTATTGAGTATTATTATCTGCTTAAAAATATAGGGTTTGTTTCAAATTTTGAGTCAAACATGCTTTAATTTTAGTATTAATATAATATTATCACAATTATATTATCAATTATTTTAGTATTGCATATTTAATATATTATGAGTGTTGTTTCAGTAATATCCTAATCACATTTGTAATAATAATCAGATTTAAAGAGAGGAACTCTGTAATAAAAATTCTGTTCTGCTTAGTTGCCCAAAAAATAGGTTCCCAAAATAGCCTTTATTTTCTGTATGTAAAACGATGTCCGTGTTGATCTTCAAGTGTAATGTGTGTGTGAGTGGGCATGTTTCTGCAGTGTTTTGTTGAGCTTCACCCGCTGATGTTTCTGAGTCATCAGATTGCTCGCTGTCAGTGGTGTGACTAGAGATTGATTAATCTGAGAGCGAGGACTTCGTTTATTCGTTGCTCATTAGCTGATTCCTTCAACCCTGGCTTTCTAGTGCTTTTGTATCCCAACTAATTGATTCTTTGCTATTCTATCTACAGTTGAAGTCAGAATTATTAGCCCTCCTGAGTTATTAGCCCCCCTGTATATTTATAAATTTCTGTTTAAAGGAGAGCAGGTTTTCTCAACACATTTCTAAACATAATAGTTTTAATAACTCATTTCTAATAACTGATTTCTTTTGTCTTTGCCATGATGACAGTGCATAATATTTGACTAGATATTTTACAAGATACTAGTATTCAGCTTAAAGTGACATGTAAAGGCTTAACTAGGTTAATTAGGAGGGTAATTGGAAAAAAATATTGCTTAAGGGGGCTAATAATATTGACATTAAAAGAACTATAAATGCAGGACAACACTAAAGGCATGCGCTTTGGGTCACGCCAATCACTCAACGCAGAAGTATAAACCAGCCTTAAGATTATATAAAAGTTCTAAGAATATATGCGTTTCTACACATCTAGAGTCCAGGACATGTTTTGTTTGTGTAGACCGATAATGATGTGCTATTTAAACATTTTGGAGAAATTTAGTTTGTTTAGATTATTATTATTATTATTATTATTATTATTATTATTCAGCCTTAAAGAACTAGCACAAGACAATGCTGGTTTGTTCGGTAGTTGTTGGGAATAACACACAAGCAGTGGTCGTATCGGTAGGCTCACACAGAATCTGTGCGCACAGAAATCCGCAGATTCATTTTTTTTTTGTCCATCATTATGTAGTTATTTACTTGTGAAAATGTGTGTAAATATATGCATTTATTTCGTTTTTATAATAATATCATTGCTATTATTGGCTAATGTAATTATTTATTTGATATATTTACAATACAGATTGTGAAGTAATATTTTTATTTTGCATTGTGTATTGCATAAACCCTTAACAAGTTATTAAATGTTTTAGTAATTAAACTCCCAAAATCAGTCTGCATTAATCAGCAATTTATTTTAATTATTTATTTTTTAATTTTGTGTGAAAAATGGCAAAAAAATATCCACAGATTCTACCTGGCCCTGGAAATCTGTAATCGTTTTAAGTGACAAATTCTGATTGGAGCGTACTAGCAACTAAGAATACAATGAACTTCAAGCACAAATAAAAATTGACTTTAGTATATCAAAACATTGACTTTTTTGTTTTCAACCATGCAGATTTCTCTCTCAAAAAAATTGTAGAAATAGAATATTTATAATAAATGTATTTAAATATAATGTAATATATAATATAAGTAAATCATGTCTGTTATTTTAAAGTTGAAATGGAATTACCCAATCAGATTATGTTGGATGTTAATGTACGTTCCCCAAACTTCAGCAAGAAATTCTCTGAAAGTGTGTTTTTTTTTTTTTTTTTTTTTTACATGCGTGAGTAAATTGAATGCTCACATTGGCTTTCGGTGGCACTGACCTGTAAGGTTTCACTGAACCGTTCTGTTTTGTGTAAACTTAAAACAGAATGTTAATCTTTTTTTTTTTCCATTCATCATATCGTCACCTGTCTTTGCTTTTATCATCAAGCTTATTTAAACACAACCTGTAGCTAAAACTGCCTTTGCACCAATCAGATGAAAGGTTCTACTGGTTCATTTCTTTAACTCTGATGTGAATGTGGTTTATCACCTGACGCATTTTTGAAACTGAATGACTCTTAGTGGTGTTTCAGTTCTATAATTGTACAAGAGACATTTGATTATCTCTTGGACAGTTTTTGGCATCCATTGGCTAAATGAAGCCCAGCTCTGCGTCTGCATCCAGAGCTAATTGTTCGGTTTCAGGAAGACTGAATCATGGCTGTGTTATTCCGCGTGTCCTTCTCTCCGAGCGAGAGATCAGAAAGGTGAAGCAGCAGGGGTGGAGAGAGAGAGAGAAAGAGAGCTGCTTTTACTGCACTTTGAGCTTCAGGACAAAACATCTGAACATAAACATGTATGAATACAGGATTTAGGGTAAAAGATTTGATTTTGGCATGACATGCAATAGCAGTCAGATATGTACTCAAGGAGAAATGTTTGAACCCTTGTTTTTTTAGGTGCATTTGTTTTAATGAAAAGCATTTTAACTATCAAACTAGGGCTGCATGATATTTAATAAAGCGGATATTCGATATATATTGCGATATGAATAAAACTTCACAAAAAAGACTTTATTAACTCTATTTGTTTGAATTCATAATTTTTCTTTGATTGGGGTATTGAAGGTGAGTTCATCTGAATAAAATATGCTAAATTACCCAAAAAACTAATTAAAGTACAGATGAAACCAATAGCACAATGAAAGAAATTAAATAAACGCACTCTGTTTTTTGGTGATTTATTGAGGTAAATTCAATAATCAAATGTACAATAACTGCATGGAGTCCTAATTGTATAAATAAACACATTTAATCTTTGTTAAATTGGCAGACTTTAACATTTATAGGGGCCACATAGTTTAAGTTCACTTGAAATCTTTGTCACAGACCTTAAACACATCAAACATCTTTCACACCATTATATTATGGCACGGTTCCACTAAGTGGTATGGTATGGGTCACCTTTATCAGGCTTGCGTTTTCACTGCTAAAAGGGTACCAATGGTGGGTGTGGTGTACGACCGTTTCAGACGATGTCTTTTACTCTCGAGGAAATGTCAAAGTAAAGCTGTACGGATAGTTCACATATGAGAAGCACTTCTCACATAACAGATGCTTTATACACATAAATACTTGGGTAGAAATGTTCATAATTACCCTTTCTGAGAACATGATTTGATTATAACTGCAAGGGTGTGAATCTTATGTTATAAAAATAATAAAGCAATTGCAAGCTAGAATAATTGCAATAGAGCAAAGAAAAAGTCAGATAAACAGTGCTTAATGGTTTTCCATAGTCAACCTGTATTCAGGTACAGAAATTAAATAATGAAATGTAAAATAAAACTGTAGTCTTCATTGCATTTATTCTTTCAGGGTTCATACGGGTGCTGGAAATCCTGAAAATTGCTTGATTTTTAATAAAGTATTTTCAAGTTTAGAAAAGTGCTTGGATTTTGGACAAAGTGCTTGAACCTGCTTGAATTTGAAATTGCAGGGCTTGAAATTGCGACTGTTTTAGTTGCATATGCATATGTTTTAGTTGCATATGCCTATGCATATTGCTTATCTAAGCAAGCTCAAAATATATTTGGGAGCATTTGTGCGAATGCATAAAATTGGTGGCATGCGATCAGTTTTAATAGCAAAATGTTCGCCGAATGTGCGTGTTTAGGAGACATTCACGCAGAATTTTTTCCACAATGCACACTTCGAAATAGTTTAAAACTGTTGACATATCCTATTATTTGCAAACGTCATCTTAATAGCAACAACAGTCTTTTTTTATTAGCTGCAATGTTAGTTTAATCTTAGTAAATGCAAGCCCTTTTGCGATGGTGAATGCACTGCAGTTGCACGACTGACAACATTGTGGCGATTAAATTAAGGATTATATAGAACATCTCGTGATTAAAATGTGTGACAAGCGCTGTTACCTGCAAACTCCTTCCCTCAGGCTTTACAGTGAAAGGCTCAGACCCATAAGGGTTTAATTTGTTACATCAATTTAGAATAGCAATGCACATGAAATATCATGAACGACTGGTCATGAAAGTTTGGTACTACACCCAAACAAAGTCTGACTGTAAGAAAGAGACCAAAACTTAAAAAGATATCCAGTAACTGAACTTTTTTTATTTATTTATTTTTTTTTTACCATTTTTGGGTGAACCATCCCAGTAAATCCATGCTCCAAAGTATTCAACAATTTAAGTTAAAATGACATAGTGTCTTTTAAAATAGCACAATGGATTTAAATGTGCATACAGCATATATAAACATAATTTACCGTGGGTAAGTGCTGGAAAAGCACCTTGAAAGTGCTTAAAGTGCTGGAATTTGAAGTTGGAAAAGGTATAAGAACCCTGTTCTCTACTAAAGTTACAAATGTTGTATTTTTATTGTGCTCGAATGCTTTACACTCTCTTGAAATGCTTTTAAAATGCATACAAAGGATAAAGTTTCTCTCTGTTATGGTTATACTTTGCAATGACTCAACAAATCTTATGTGTTCTCAATGGGCTCTTTTGGTTTCCGCTACATTCATTTTTCCATGGTGGGGCACCACACCAAAATTCATCCAGCCACGGCTACATTACAGCTTCTCATTCAGAGTATTGTTGAGTTTTCATTGTTTAAAAAAAATTAAATACAATACATTTTTGATCTATATACCTTTTACAACCTCTTGGTGTAAGTTTGCTTAAATCTTACACAGTCACAGGTCTTAAGAACACATCCAAATGAAAATCTTTCACTCTGTTTTAGGGTTTAACTTTGCGATAACCCCAAAAATCACACGTTCTGAGTTGTGATGCTGATCAACTGTAATCCCAACTTGGCATTGCTGATCTTGCGATGTGACTATTGCAGGTTGACACATTGTGGCATCAATGCTGAAATGATATATTGTGCAGCTCGACTCCGCACCAAAGAAATCATACCACAGATGTGAAAGCACATTAAGAATTTGTGAGAATGGGACTTTAGAGTTTAAACAAATGTTATTTGTATTTGACATTGCATATCATAATCAATATTGGCCAATGAGAACAAACACGCGTTTTAGAAAGGAACTTTGGTCAAAACGTTGTGCTTTTAATTTGTGCTTGTGAAATGGATGATCTAAATGATTGATTTCTCTTTATTCCTCTTTGATTCACAGCGGACATTATCTCAACCGTCGAATTTAACTATTCTGGAGAGTTACTAGCCACAGGAGACAAAGGGGGAAGAGTCGTCATATTTCAGCGAGAACAGGAGGTGATGCAACTCAAAGACTTTATTTTTAATCTTATTAGTTAGTGTGACTCAATCAGAGTGCTAATGTGTGTCCATGTTTCTCTCCACAGAGTAAAAACCGCCCGCTCTCAAGAGGCGAATACAACGTGTACAGCACTTTTCAGAGTCACGAGCCTGAGTTTGATTACTTGAAAAGTTTAGAAATTGAGGAGAAGATCAATAAAATCAGATGGCTGCCGCAACAGAACGCTGCGCACTTTCTACTGTCCACAAACGGTAAGTGCTCAAATTGTGCATTGCAATATAGTTTAAAAGTCTAGGATCTTAAGATCTAGGTTTTTACTGTTTGAAAATCATAATTTATTTAGCTAAAATGCAAGAATTGAAAGTTATTTATCTCATAATGATCTGAAAAATCTTGTTTTTAATGTAAAATGTTTATTTTTTTGTATAATCTCTTAGTGAATTAAGTTGGTGGTATTAATATTTTTATCTATTTTGGTCTTGCCATTAAATAGGCAGAAATTGCTGATGTACATTTAAGATCAGAATTATTAGCCCCCCTGAATTATTAGGACTCACTGTTTATTTTTTTCCCCAGTTTCTGTTTAACGGAGAGCAGATTATTTTCAACACATTTCTAATCATAATAGTTTTAATAACTCATTTCTAATAACTGATTTACTTTATCTTTGCCATGATGACAGTAAATAATATTTGGCTAGATCTTTTTCAAGACACTTCTATACAGCTTAAACTGGCCCTTTAAAGGGCCAGTTTAAGTAATTATTAATTAAGCCAGTTAGAGTAATTATTAGGCAAGTTATTGTATAACAATGGTTTGTTCTGTAGACGATGGAAAAATATATTGCTTAAGCGGGCTAATAACATTGACCTTATAGTGGTTTAAAAAAATTAAAAACTGCTTTTATTCTAGCTGAAATAAAACAACTAAGACTTTCACTACAAGAAAAAATAGTATAGGAAATACTGTGAAAACATCCCTTGCATTTGGGAAACCTTTGGAAAAGAAAAAATTAACAGCAGGGAAAATAATTTTGACTTCAACTGTACATATTTTTTCTCAGATTAATGAAAAATATGAGCTCTTAGGTTTTAAATCTCCTATTTTTTTCCTGTAACTGATGTTTGTATGTTTGTGTTTCCCTTCAAAAAGACAAAACCATCAAATTATGGAAGATCAGTGAAAGGGATAAACGAGCAGAAGGATACAACCTTAAAGACGAGGATGGACGACTGCGAGATCCGTTTCGAATCACATCACTACGGGTTAGTCTGTCTCTTTTCTGCAGCAGCACTGGTTTCTAGTTAAATATTGAATGAGATTGAGAGCCATGGACGTTTCTAGAACTTGTCATCTATGGAGTGAGTGGTATATATGGTGTGTGTTGATAATGCTGCAGTGGGTGATGGCATGTGATGGTCTGTTATTTACGTTAATATTATTATTTAGAGTAATAGCATTATACTTGATAAGTATAAAGAAATGTGTACAGAGCAGGACATGTTACTTGGATGTCAAGAAGAGAACTGATTGGTAGTTTGTGAATAGTGCATTTGTCTTGTGACTAGTGATTAGCTGATGGTGCTAGTAACTAACTTTTTAATCGGAAACAAATTATGTAGTTGATGCTAAGCTACTAATTAGGTTCAAAATGCAAAGGTTTTAAAAACAATCACTATTAAATGCTTGATAATTATCAAACTATTAAATTTAGTTTTTTCTGTTATGTGCTGTTGAACAACATCAGCAAACTGCAAAAAAAAAATGTGTGTGTGTGTATATGTGTGTATATATATGTGTGTGTGTGTATGTGTATGTATATATATATATATATATATATATATATTTTTTTTTTTTTTTTCTATTATTTTTATTTAGATTTTCTTTATATTTTCATTTATTTATTTATTAATATATACAACAGTTTTGTCTGGTTTTCGAATCTTATTGGCTGATAGCTGTGCGATTATTTTACACTCCAACAGCCTCTTCACCCTTGTGTATTACTCCACCCACATGTAGCGACAGCAGATCATAAACTCAGTACAGTTTGACAAATATTGCAGCTGTTTGACAACATAATACTGTTGAGGCTTTTTTAAGTTGGAATGTAGTTTTTAGATTACAACTATGCAGTTTATTTATAAGGATAGTGTCTAAGGATAGAAGGATTTTTGGAGATTCAGCGCATTGGTGGAAATCTCTGTATCTCATGCCGTCCAGGCTTATAATCTTAAAGTGTGAGCAAAATCACCTGTTTTGTCATCTTTAGACATTACGCTAGAGAATCACAATAATACTAGCTCTAAATTGACGCTGGTGTAGTAGCAATAGTTTCTGCTGTTCTGATGTCAGCTGCAGATGTGAATGAATGGCGGAAAAAAGTAGTTCCTCATACGAAAGGATTTTTGAGACTGTTTGGGTTTGATTCTCTTTTTTTATACACATGATTATGCTGTCGAACTGTTGTATAAACACAATATCACACTCGTAACAGTGCAGTATGGCTGTAGATGGTCACTAGTGGGATACTAACAATCGCCTCCCACCAGTGCCAATATACAGCCATATCGCACTGCTACTCGTGTGATGTTGCTCACATGAATTCTCTTTTTTTATTTGTGTGTTCTATTTATTCTTTTATTCAATTGTATTATGGGACTTTTGAAATTATCTTGCTTTGACAAGTTTTGACGTTGAAAAGTTTAACAAAGTTAATTTTAATCATGTCTATTAGTACTAGTAGTTTAACATGCTAAAATGTAGTTTAAAACTATTGTTAAACTGCATTAAAAATAATAAATTTATTTTTGAAAACAGCACAATATTTTTAACTTTTCTAGAAAATGGTCCTTGATTTAAGAATATTTTGGTATTTGGCCAAGAAACGAGACAAAAAACTGTAAGAAAAGTATTTTGCAGTGTAACATGAAAAAAAAAAATATGAATAATAAATAATATGAAAAAAATAGAATATATTTACTAAATTATGCTTGATTTATATAAAAAATATTAATAATAATTAACGTTATTTTATTTACAAATTTATAGTTAAGTTCTTGAGTATTTATAGCTACCTGGTGAGGACACAGACTTAGACTGTTATGCATACATTTCAGTGTATTAAAGTTTTTAACTTTTTAAGAGAGGTTATGCTGAAAAAGGGTGTGCATATAACTAGGCTTTGCTTGTTTTGCAGATTAAAAATGTGTGGGCTAAGAAAAAACTGAATGAGATTTTTCTTTTCCATTGACCATTAGTAAAAAAAATTTGCATTTTGCTCTGTGTGCGTCAAAATGGTCATAAAACAGGTCTTAGAGTCTTAAATTTGACTTGAATTTGAAACTGAAACCTTGAATAATAATAAAATTAATAATAATAATTATGTTAACTGTGGGTGTTTTTCAGGTTCCTGTGCTGATGCCGATGGACTTGATGGTTGAAGCCAGTCCCCGCAGAATATTTGCAAATGCACATACATATCACATCAATTCCATTTCAGTAAATAGTGATTATGAAACATACCTTTCTGCAGACGACCTCAGAATAAATCTCTGGCATTTAGAAATCACAGATAGAAGTTTTAGTATCCTTTACGCTGTCAGTGACCCCCACTTTTATAACCACGTGTCATTGTTATGTGTGTATTTATTTGTTTGAATGTACCCTTTGGTTCACAGCTTTTTTTTTTCTGTTTTTTTTAATGGTGTATCTTTAAAGATCAGGACACATGGGATTTTAAAGTGCCCTAAAATAGGTTTAAATGCATCTATGGTCAGAAAATAGTGATTTTCCTAGAATATGCACTTAATATTATAATCATTGATTCCAATTCAGTTCATTTGAATCAATTAAATCCCTCCCTTCCGTAAGGTAACTCTGCTCTGATTGGTCAGTTGACCAAGCGTTTTAATTGGGGGTTTTTTGTATCTGTTTTGCGTCTTCAATGAAATGCCCCTTCCTGAGTGTTCGTATGTCAGGCAAAAGATTTAAAAATAAAACAACTTAAGGTGACTCATGATTTTTAAAGAGACAGTAAATTTATTTTAGTTTCACTTTAAATGATTAGCAATTTCGCAGACTGTTTACGTTGAACAAAAGAAAGGGTCTCCGTAGGGTCTTAAAGTATTAAAAGTTCATAAAAAATTAAGGCCCTTAAAATGTATTAAAGTCTTAATCGTGTTTTTACGAGGTCTTAAATTTTGTTCAAGCATTGTCCGAAGTGTTTGACTCCAAAAAAGCATAAATATATTTATTTTCCTCCTAATATTAACTAATGCATGCTTGATCCACACGATTGGTTTTGGCCAGGCGCGTTTAGCCAAGCTCCTCGATCCAGGTGATGTCACGTAATTTGCGACAAACGCGGGAAGGTGATGTGGCGCCCTCCACATGTAGTGAAACCATAGAGTAAAACAGGCGGCAAAATGGGAAAATGTAAGTTTGCGTACTCCTGATTGGAGAAAGACAAGTTTAAATAGTGGCTGAAGCCTGTCCCTGAAAACAACCGCGTGATTTATTCGTTCAAGCTTTGTTTCATACGAGCGTGCATCTGCAGAGCGCGTTTTCTCCTCTGCGTCTATCATGGATCAGCTGTTTATTATCTTAAAATATTCTCAGAAGGTCTTTAAAAAGTCTTAAAAAGGTAATGAAATTACCTTTAGGCTTCCTGCATATACCCTGTATAAGCTTCAAATAAAAAAGAGAACCCACATGACCTGCTCTTTAAAGGGATAGTTCACAAAAAATTAACCTTGTCATCATTTACCCACTCTTGTTTGCACAGAAAAATTTGGAAGAAAACTGGAAACCATTTCCCATTGACTGCCATAGTATTTGTTTTTCCAGCTTTTAAAATCTCTTGTGTTCAACAGAAGAAAGAAACCACTTTAGACAGAGTAAATATTGAGTAAATTTACATTTTTCTGGGGTGAACTGTCCCTTTAAGGTTAGTAAACTGTATTTTCACCAGTCTGATCACAAGCGGATGATGATGAATATAAACTATCATTTGAATTGCACAGGGAAACATTACTTGAACTCCTGTTAATACCAGGTGGAAACGGATATTTAAAAAAATCAATTCAAGTTTATTTGTATGGAGCTTTTTACAGTAATTATTGTTTCAAAGCAGCTTTACAAAAGGTGCACATTATTGCATTACAATCACATTTGGAAAGTTAAGGTTTTCAGTTACCATAACCTTATTAGTTACTAAACTTTAACTAGGAGCTACTAGCTTTTAGCATTTAAAGTTATTACATATAAATATAGTTAACCTGCAGTTATACAGGTGATGTCTAATTGTACATGTTCAATGAAGCGTATTGTGTGTGAAAATGTACTACTATGATGTGGTTAACTGGACATCTTGACAGCTTCAAAGTGCAGTTCTGTTGGTTTCCTTCATCGTTTTGTTCTTCAGACATTGTAGATATAAAACCAGCCAATATGGAGGAGCTGACGGAGGTGATAACGGCGGCCGAGTGTCACCCGCACCAGTGTAATGTGTTTGTGTACAGCAGTAGTAAAGGCACCATCCGCCTGTGTGACATGAGGTCCGCCGCGCTCTGCGATAGACATAGCAAATGTGAGTATTTTAAGACTTTTTTCATGTCCTCTGATCCTTTTATTTTCCATTAGACAAAGAGCCTGAACTTTCTAGATGAACTTTTCTTTTAAAGTATGATCTCCATTTCAGAGGTCGTGGAAAGTTCCTGAATTGTCTGTTTTAATTTCAGTCTGTTAATCTAGTGTATTTTTAACCAACCTATCAAGTGCTTCTTTATCTCTCTATCTGTCTGTCGACAATAGAATGAATGATATAGAATGATCTTTCTATCAATCGATCTATTGTTCTTTCTATGTATTGTTCCATCTATCTATCAATCTAGTTATGTCTTGTTCTGTCTATTGTTCTATCGTTTTCTGTCTATCATTTTATCTATCTGTCGTTCTTTCTATCAATCGATCTATCATTCTATTTATCGGTCAATCAATCTTGTTCGAACTATTGTTCTGTATCTATCTATTATTCTTTCTATATCTATCTATCTATTGTTTTATCTACCGTTCTTTCTATCATTTTATTTATCAATCTATCTATTGTTCTATTTATCTATCGCTCTTTCCATCTATTCATCGTTCTATCTATTGTTCTTTCCATCTATCTATTGTTCTGTTAATCGTTCGATCAATCTATCAAGCTATATCTATCTATCGTTCTATCATTCTGTCTATCTCTCGTTCTGTCTATCGATCAATCATTGTCTATTGTTCTTTTTTGTTCTATTGATCTGTCTATCGTTCAATTTATCGATCTATCATTGTCTATTGTTCTTTTTTGTTCTATTGATATATCTATCTATCGTTCTTTCTATCGTTCTATTTATCGATCTATCTATTGTTCTGCTTATCTATCATTCTTTCCATCTATCTATCATACTGTTTTACATTCGATCAATGTATTGTTCTATCTATCTATCTATTGTTTCTATCTAACTATCGATCTATCTGTCGTTCTATTGTTCTATGTATCGATCTATCTATAGTTCTTTCTATGTATCTATCTTTCTATCAATCTATCTGCCGTTCTATCAATATATCTGTCGTTTAATCAATCTATCGTTCTATTGTCCTATTGATCTATCTGTGGTTCTAACGATTTATCGTCCTATCGATCTGTTGTTGTTTGTCGTTCTATTGTTATATCTATTGTTCTTTCTATCATTCTATAATTTGATCTATCTGTCTATTCTATTTATCTATCGTTCTTTCCATCTATCATTCTGTTTAGTGTTCGATCAATCTATTGTTCAATCTATCGTGTTAAATCATTCGTTCTATCTATTGATCTATATATCGTTTTTTCTATCTGTCATTTTATCTATCGTTCTAGCTATCGATCTATCTGTCGTTCTCTATCGTTCGCTATATCTATCGATCTATCTGTTATTCTATTGTTCTACCATTCAATCTATCAATCTTTCTGTCTGTTTTTTGTTCTTTCCGTTTATCGTTCTATCTTTCGTTCTATTAATCTGTCTAATGTTCTATCTATATGTGTATGTATATGTATATCCATATGTATGTAGAAATGTATAGGTTGACTTGAATTCTTTTAAATCTAAACACAAAATGAATCCAAAATATAAAATGTGGTAATACATTCTTAAACTATTTATAAATAATAATAAAAATAATGAAATAACTTTTGAACTACAGTGTAATGTTCTGTTTTATTCAGGATTTTTTTGTTCCCTCTTATCCTTTTATTTTCCATTAGATGAAGAGCTTGAACTTTCTACATGAGTGTCATTTTCTTGTAAAAAATGATCTTCCCCTCTAAAAGGTCGTGGAAAAATCCAGAATTGTCTGTTTTTGTCTGTTTTAATGTCAGCAGAGGGCCTTGTGTTACATCATCGCTGGGTTATGTAATTAATCGAACAATCTGTTTTTAACTCAGACCTCATTCCAGCCCAACAATGCAAAGCGGCAAACTCTTGCCATTTTACTTCCTGTCAAATCTGCTCATTTCAAAACAGGCTGCAGGAGTTTGAAGTAAATGCACTGTTAGTTTGTATTGTGTACACAATTTGATCTGGGTTTTTTAACGGGTCTTATCAAGTGCTTCATTCCGAACGTGACCATTCTAAATATTGTGCAATTTACACTATAACAAATGTGACGGATGCTTTATTTTAGGATAAACATTTTAATGTGTGTCTGCTTTTATGCTTAACACGCCTCTTATTTTCTTTTTTAAATACAGTAAAATATTACAATTTAAAATAGCTTTGTATATTTAAATGTGTTAAATGGGGGAAAAAAATAGAAAGCATCTGTCAAATTTATAAGTGTAAATAATGTTATAATATAAAATAATAATGAAAAAAAATCTTTGCAGGTGCATTGAACCATAAAATAAAAAGGTAAAATAAGGAATAAAAGTTACATTCTTCTGTGCATGTTTATGATTCTAAATGAGAGAGTCTGGCGGAAAAACAAAGTCTAATAAATATAATTTATTAATTCTTTTTAATTGTTTAATTTCATTTTAATTTAGATATTTTTTTATTGAATCTTTTAATTGTAATTTATTTTAATACATTTTTATTTATAAATTTATTTAATTTTTATATTATTTTATTATTTTTTTATTTTATTTTTTTGTTTATTTTTAATCATTTTTTAATTTATTTATTTATTCATTATTATTTTATTATTATTAATATTATGATTATTATTTGTTCTGTTTATTTTAGTAATTTTTTACAGGTTATTATTATATTTTTTGTTTATTTTTATTTATTAATTATTGTTTTAATTTATTTTATTTTTAAATTTATATTTATTATTATTTACATTTTTAATTTATTAATTTACTTTTATTGTTTATTTTAATTACTTTTATTATTATTATTATTATTATTATTATTATTTTATTTGTTTATTTTTTTGCAATTTATTTGTTTTTTATTGTTTTTTTTTATTATTATTTAAAAATAATCAATTTTGATTTAAAAAAAAATTCTAGTCAACCTATTTTTACATATATAAGAAATGTAAAGGCTGACAAAAATTTTTCAAAACACAAAATTGATCCAAAATAAATAATGTGGTAAATGCATCCTTAAAATACTGATATATAATAGCAAAAAATAGATGAATGAAATCACTCTCGAACTGTGGTGTTATGTACTTTTCTATTCATGCATTAATGTAGGGCTGCACGATATTGGAAAATTCTGACATGGTGATATTTTGTTTTGCTGTGATGGATATTGTGATATATAATAACTATTTGGAAAGATTCTGTTTATTTAGATCGACTAGGATGGTCAAGTCTTTTTTGGATGCAGTACATCGGCACAAATATAGTAAATTACAAGCATACATATATATATATATATATATATATATATATATATATATATATATATATATATATATATATATATATATATATGACAGCAAAGATAAACGTTAAATAAAAAGTGCCTCGTGGTTTTCTGGGGAGTCTTAACCATATTCAAGCAGAGAAATTGAACAATCAATCATAAAATAGCATGATCATCATTGTATAAATGCTTTTTTATTTATAAAATTATATAATTTCTTCATCTTTTAATAAATACGTAATCTAATCCTGTGATGTGACTTGCAGATGCACACATTGCGATACCGATGCTCAAATGATATCTTGTTCAGCCCTACTTTAATGTTTGTTCTACATGTAAATCAATCATCAAAAATCTTGTGTTTGTTTTTTTGGTTTATTTGTCCCTCTAAAGTTTTTGAGGAGCCAGAAGACCCCAGCAGCCGGTCGTTCTTCTCCGAAATCATCTCCTCCATATCCGACGTCAAGTTCAGCCACAGCGGCAGATACATGATGACCCGCGATTACCTCTCCGTTAAGGTTTGGGACCTGAACATGGAGAACCGACCCGTAGAGACCTACCAGGTGCAGTAGAGAACTGAATATTGGGACAGCCAGCATTCCTGAGCGTGTGCCGTCATGTTTTCAGGACATGATGTTTCACGTCTCCAATTAATACATTCTTCAAATACTGTCGACACCTCCCCAAAGTTTCACCCAATGCTTAAATGTGAGCTCATTTATGACTCTTTCTGTGCTCATTCACTTGTGCTTCTCTGTTTCAGGTACACGAGTACCTACGTAGCAAGTTGTGCTCGCTCTACGAGAACGACTGCATTTTCGACAAGTTTGAGTGCTGTTGGAACGGTTCAGACAGGTGCGAAAACTGTACTTTTATAAGGGTGGAGACTGATGTCTATGATAATGCAATGACATTAATCTTTCCACCTGCTTCCTCTCACAATCTCATTCACACACCTCACAAATATAAACTGTGTATTCACTACAAGTATTTGACAACAGCAAGAGTTGTAAGCATGTAAAATGATGTGTTTATTGTGGAGTGGGATTGTTAAAATGAAATGATAATGGAGTCTGAAAATTTAGTTTTGAATGATAAATAAAATATGACAGAAATATATATTAATTATATTATTATTGTTGTTATTATTATTAGTGTTATAATATAAATTATTATTACAGTATTAATACCATTCTATTTTTTTACAGGGTTATAATAATATTAATTATTAATTATTATATATTCATTATTTTTGTATTATTGTTATCATAGTGTTATAATATTATTCATTATTTCAGTATTGATACTATTAGTTGTTGTTGTTGTTGTTGTTGTTGTCATTATTATTATTAGTGTCATAATAATATTATTACAGTATTAATACTATTAATTATATTGTTATTATTATTATTGTAGGGTTATAATATTAATTCGTACTATTAATTCTATTATTAAAGTATTATAATAATATTACTATTACTGTATAAATACTATTTATTATTATTATTATAGTGTTATAATATTATTACAGTATTAATACTATTACTTATATTGTTATTGTGTTATAATAATAATATTACAGAATTAATATTTATTATTATTATTATTATTATTATTATTATTTTATAGGGTTATAATATTCATTCTATTCTATTATTACAGTATTAATACTATTAATCATTATTGTTATTATTAGTGTTATAATAATTAATTATTTTAGTATTAATACTATTATTTATATTATTAATATTATCATATATATTATAATATTGTTTTATTGTGCCCAGCTGATGAATTCTTCTAAATATAAAATGAAAATATCATAAAAAAATAAAATATATATATATTATTATATTATAAATATGTGTATATATATTTAAAAATTATTTAATAGTTCAGTTAATAGGCAGCACTGCTTTCACTTTCGTATTTGACATGAAATGCACATTTCCTAATAGAAATTATATCACAACTTATCATTCTCTCTTGTTATAGCCATATATATATTAAGTAACCACAATACACTAGAATATATTTTGTTGGATCGTATTGCTTTCTCACTACAACTGAACCGCTCCAGAGTTCATTTCAGTCACTCTTGGATCAATCATTTTGGAGCAGATTGGAGCCCAATTGCGGGATTAACATATGACCATCACATATTAAAATTAAATGATTGTGGAGTCGGAAACGTGGTTTTGAACAAATAAAATGACAGAAATAAAACAGACAGAAAGGGTGGCAATTTTTACTATTTCTGCACAGAATTTTGTAAAAAAAATCTGCAGATTTACATCATAGTCTGCATAGGCCTTTAAAAGGGGACATATCAGCCCCCCTTTCACAAGATGTAAAATAAGTCTCTGATGGCCCAAGAGTGTGTATGTGAAGCTTCAGCTCAAAATACCACACAAATAATGTTTTATAACTCTCTGAAACTGACCCTTTTAGGCTTTGATCCATATTGTGCCGTTTTGGTGACTGAATCTTTAAATTCAAACAAGAGGTGCACTTTTTCAAAAGATGGAGGGGCTGTGTGTCAGCATAGTGGCAGATTCAAAAACAAGACTTAATGAGGGAGAGAAGGTCACTAGTGGGTGGGGCTTTCCCTCTTTAATGACACATTTAAAGGGAGAATGTCAATCAAAGTGTTTCAGCAGAATTAAAATTAAAAAATAAAATTAATACATTTTTACCATTGGAAGCTGCTTGTATTCACAGACTGTTGCCAAACAACTGTGTTTAAACCATTTATAAAATTACTTTTTTTGTTTGTTTGTTTGTTTGTTTGTTTTTTTTGCTCAAAATGTCCACTTTTTAAAGTCCAGCTTTGCGTGCATATATATAAAGATAAATAAAGGACATCATGCATTCTCCGAATCTTTAACATTGGTTTAACCGATGGCACACGTGTGATTTAAGTAATAAAAAAAGAACAACGAAAATGATGATTAACCTAGATTATGGGTGCTTTCACACCTGTAGATCGATTGTTTTATTCCGAAATGGGGATTAAAATAGTTACAATAATGTTCCGGGTGTGGTTCCCTTTCACACGGCAAAGTTTCGGAACAGACCAAAATTATTCAAACAAATCACGTGCAAGTAAACTCTCCTCACATTGGTCAGAGTTTCAGTGGATATTTTCCAGAATTCTGCTCAACTGTCATACTTCGTTGTTTTAATTTGAAAATTAGAAATAAGACAATATACGTTAGAAGGTGCGCTTTTATTTTAAATGATGACATGCACAGGCATATTCACCAGATATAAATCAGAGTTAAGACTTTCTCATACAAAGCCTCACACTGCATGACTTTGCAATAGGAAGAATTGTCGACAGCTTTGTCTTGGTCCACAAACTACGTCTCACAACCAAACAGACGCTAGAAGTGACATGGAAACAACACAAGGTCACCTAGTATAACTTTTGTTATTAACAACAAATAAGAAAGAAGCCTTTAGTGGGGTAGAAAATGCACCTATATTGCTCACCTGGGTTTTGAAGGGAATTAGCAATTTCTCCTCAATTTTTTTTCTTTTTTGACCCAGTTGTGGTATTGCTCAGATCACACATCAGAAAGACAAGGGTACTGATGCCAAATTTCCACTAGTTTTTTCTCAATTTCTTGAGTCCAAATAGACCGAAAATAGACCTCTGGCCTGCAGATACACGTACTAGTGAATGCTGCTCTCTCATTGGCTATAGGTAATCCCGAATGTTATCTTCAATCAGAACACATTTCACATGGCATGATTTAAATCGCCGACAGCTCCAGATATTTAGCATGCCAAAAATCTCACGGGTGTGTGCGACTCATCGGTGATTCTCTCAGATTGCGTCTTTGATAGTTCACACTGTGTGATTGTTACTCATGTGATCGAGCACCGATTTGCCTGTGATTTCAGGTATTTGTCAGCGATTTCTCATAACCTGTTGGCGAGCTAAAATCATGCGGTCTGGACATAGCATAAGGGGGCAAATGTATTTGGTTCCCAAACAAACATCTAGGTGTGAAAGCACCCAAAGTAATCTTAAACGATAATGACCACTAATTTTTCTTCTCCTCTCTCATGGGCTCCTCAGTGCCATTATGACGGGTTCCTACAACAACTTCTTCAGGATGTTCGACAGGAACACGCGCAGAGACATCACACTGGAGGCGTCGAGGGAGAGCAGTAAACCCCGTGCCATGCTCAAACCCCGCAAGGTCTGCACCGGCGGCAAGCGGAAGAAAGACGAAATCAGCGTCGACAGCCTGGACTTCAACAAGAAGATCCTACACACTGCCTGGCACCCCAAAGAGAACGTCATAGCTGTGGCCGCCACCAACAACCTGTATATATTCCAGGACAAAATGAATTAAGCAACGAGAGAAAGTGATTTAAAAACCAAGAAGAAATGTAAATCAAGAAAAAAATAAAGAGAAACATCCCCTTACACCCCGATTCCTCCAGCGAAAAGTCGGAGGACGCTCAAGAAATCTCAAACTTTGCAAGTGATAAGTTTAAGTCGTTAAATCTGGATAGGAAATATGGCCGCGATGTCGTCCTGAAAGAGATGCACTTGTTTTACACCAGGAAGTTGAAAGACAGACCGTATATTTTGGAAAATTGAAATAATTCCTGATGATCCCCTCCCAAACCCTTCAAAAAGATCCGAAGGCCAATATCGACCAACTCTCCAATAACGGAATCAGCATTAAGATGCTCGAACAACTTTGCAGATGTATTTGTCTTTCGGCTGAGCCTTACGTTTTTATGATTTGACGACCAAAAGTACAGATGTGCACCAGGATGAGCATCGTCCCGCTGTCGATCGTATGTACTCGCAGGCCTTCATGAGCGCTTGTTTATTGCCTGTCAACATTCCTTCCCCCGGCCCGACTCTCAGGGCCGTCTCGTTCTACCTTTTTAGCACTTAAAAACAGGTCTCCATTTTTTTTTGGTCAGTGGACAGTTTCTTTTTCCGTTTTTATTTTGGTTCTGTTTTTATTTTATACTTCATTTTTTTCTTGTTTTCTCATGCATAATATCTACTCACTGACTGTATCTATATATTACACCATCTGGTGTCAAACCACTTAATAAAAGTAACATAACTACAAAGACGACAAGCGTTTTTTACATTATGAGCAGGTATGTGTGATCTTTTTATGTTCTAGATTTGCATGTAATCTGCATATGTAGATCAGGAGCGCGCCAGTGGTTAAAATGTGAAATCATCCTGCTGAACTCCAAATCGGCAGCATTATTGGGGGAATTTTAACCATTTTTGGTAACACTTTATAATAGCTACACACTATAAATCGTTTATTAAGCATTAGCCAACAGTAAATTGGTTATTCGTTAAGCATTAACTACATTAACAGATGTTAGTAAGCTTTTTATAACCGGTACCATGCTGTATTTTTGACTTATAAGCGCATATATATTGTGCATAATGATTGTATTTTCATACTTTAATCTTTACTAAATTAAGTATTGCATCATTTACAAACCAGTTATTTTAGAGAAGTTGCTGATGTTTAAAGATTATTCAGAATATGTAAGTAAATGATTAATAAACTATTCCAATTAACATTTATATATCTTATTCTTCAGGCATATACTAATAGCTAACTTTGCATGTTAATAAATCCTTGATTAACTCAACTTGCAGGTTTGGATTGAATAATATACTGACACAACTCTGATAAATAGTAACAAGCAGTTAAATAATAATGATATCCTATGGATAAAAGGTTAATCAGGTGGTTATGATGCCTGTTAAATGATTAATTTTTCAGTACTAAATTAAGTATCGCATTATTTTCAAACCGTTTGTGGTTAAAAGTAGTTGGTGGTTTTTAAGATCGCTCAGAATGTGCAAGTAAATGATTAATAAACTATTCAAATCAACATTTATATATCTTATTATTCAGGCATAGAGTTATGGTCACTATGTATGTTAACAAATGCTTTAACAACTCAACTTCATGCAGTTTTGGGATGTAATCTAAAGTGAGGACTACTCATGCTTTATAAATGCCTCATAAATGACAATTAAAATCTAATTTGTTTTAGATAAGCTTGCAAAGATGTATTTTTAAATTGATGCTTAGCCTTTAATTATCATTTATAAGGGATTTACAAAGCATAAATAGTCCTCACTTTAGATTAGATCACACATTAACTACACTAAAGTTGTGTTAATAAGACAGTTAATAGTTGTGTTAATAAACAGTTGTGTTAATAAAACATTTATGAACATACAGAGTAACCATTACTATATGCCTGAATAATAAGATGTATATTAATTTGAATAGTTTATTATCTGATCTTAAAAACCACCAGCTACTCTTAAATACAAATGGTTTGTAAATAATGCTCTGCTTAAATTAGTAATAAAAAATTAATCATTAACTAAGTATGAAAGTACGATTAACACACACATTTTGCATGTAAATTTAAGTCAAGAATACAGCATTTGTAGCTGTATTTGTAAACTTCTTACTATTGTCTTTTAATGGTGATGCTTAACAAATGATGAATTAACTAATTGCTAATGCTTAGTAAACGATTAATGGTGTGTAATTATAAAGTGGTACCTTTTTTAAAGAGAAAAGCATCAAATGAAACAGTTTAAATGTTGAAATTCCCTCATAATGTGCGGATTGGGAAGCAAATCTCCATATTGTACTACTTGAATATACAGTTGCACTGTTTGATTGAGGACGTTGGCCATGATGAGCGTCAGTATTGCCGTCTGTTTCGCTTTAGATCCTGTTTTTCTTTTTTTTCCCCGTTTTTACTTTGTAAAGGGATTCTACCGCCTTAAGTCTGTTTGTTATAACCCTCAGATGATTCCCATTTGACTTTTACCCAAATGCATTATTATTTTTGTTCTTTTAACACTCCGTTTATCCGTTCATGTGCTGCTGTGGTTTGAGCGGCTTACGCTGAAAAAAATGATTCATTGGATTTGCTTAATTTTTAGTAGATGCAAACAATTCATATGGGCTGAATTCAAACAAATTAAATGTAGTAATGTTCAACTCAATTTGTTTAAATTCAGCCTATATAAATAGTTTGCAACCACTTGTGTTAAAAAAAAAAAGTGTAAATCCAATGTATTTTTTTCAGTGTAGTATTTGGACACTAATATACGAGATATATACGGTCATCGTAGAAAACACTGAAATCGAAAGCGAAGTGTCGAGTGCCTCTTGAGACGAAACTGACTTTCCTCCAGTCAATCGAAGTTGCGCAAAAAAATACAAGAAAAATGATCTGATCCGAACGGATTTCTTATCGGTTTAAAGAAACCGATGACAACATGCTGTTTGCGCGCTGCTGAATTTTGACATGCGGCTGCAAAACTGATGACAAACATAACGTAACGGTTGACGAATACAAAAAAGTTGTTGTATAGCTGATTGTGACGCTCTTTAAATCTGGGAACCGACAGGTCAGATGCGTACTCACAGACCTTGTTCCTTGTTAAATGATGATGATGATGATGCTAACATTGTGAAAGTGTACACTTGTTTGATTATTTTTGACCAAAGTTAAATAAAATTTTAATTGTGTTTATCTGAATCGACACACTGCCCAACACTTATTCCAATGCTATCTCACGGCAATTCGTAACTTTTTGATTCAGTGGCTAATTTGTATGATCTCATTCTTACATTTTAGTTTGAGTCGTTAATCTCTCACTTAGGGGTAGGTTTAGAGGTGGGGTTTGGCAACGCTATCTCATGGCAATTCGTAACTTTTTTTTTTTAAGAGGCTAATCTGCATGAATTTGTACGATTCGCTCATCCCCAATGACGGTTGGGTTTAGGGGTGGGGTTTGGCAACACTATCTCATGGTAATTCGTAACTTTTTGATTTAGTGGCTAATCCGCATGAATTCATACAATCTCATTTGTAAAATTTAGTACTATTCACTCATCCCCCAATCAGGGTTGGGTTTAGGGGTGGGGTTTGGCAACACTATCTCATGACAATTTAGTATGAATCACTTATCCCCCAATGACTGTTGGGTTTAGAGGTTGGTTTTGGTAGCACATCGCCTCTTTAAAATTGTAAATTTTTACATGAATTAGCCACTAAACTGACAGTGTAAAATAGTTACGTTTCGTCGTGAGATCAGGCTGGGTTTAGGGTTACACCTATTTTATAAATCTAACATTTTCCTATGAATTAAATCGTATTAATTCGTACGAATCAGCCACTTTTTTGACAATACGTAAAAGCTACGTTTCCTCGTGAGATCGGGTTGCTTATTCAAAAGAGTTCAGGTAGTCAAAAGACCCATTCACTCTAAGAATGATAAAATGTGCTCGCACAAATGTACTAAATTTTCTCTCTTTAAAGGAATTAGATTCTGATTGGCTGTCAATATTTGTAATCTTTATTAGCAGGGAGGAAAAATATGTGAACTGACCATTTACTTTATGCTTTGAACGATATTTCAAGGCGTTTAGTTATCGTTTTTGGTGGGAATGGGCTTTTAGAAGACATTTTGGCTATGTTCAGAATAGAGTACTAGCATACTGTTTATTGTGCTTTAAGTACAACATCTGTACTGCTTTTAGTATAGATGTGGTGCGTAGATTACTTGTAGTTTGTTACAGATTACAAATTACATTGTGAACATTGTAGCCAATTTAATCTAGATTAACTTATTTGAAGTGATCTATTTTAACCACTTGTGGATTACCTTTAGATTATTTATTTTTATCTATTTTGCTGGGTTTTTTTGCTATGCATTTGTCCCTAAAATTCAGAAGCACGAATTTACAATTGCCAAAGAAAATTTAAGAGAGAAAAAAATGGGGAGAATTAATTTGATTAATATAAACGTTACATAAATTACATGATCTGACTCTGCATATTTATAAAATATATAGTCACACAGCCTTTAAAGCAATTCATTTTTTATTTTAACATATAAAAGGTGCTAGTGCTACAGAGAATTTTAAATCTTAGCATTTATTTTAATGAATATTTTTTCTGATCAAATGGTTCTGCTGTAATTTTTGATAAGTTTAATCCATTATAGCATAATAAAAGTAATAATATATTTAAATCCGTCTTTCGGATGAGACGTTAAACCGAGGTCCTGACTGTCAGTGGTCATTAAAAATCCCATGGCACTTCTCGTAAAGAGTAGGGGTGTAACCCCGGTGTCCTGGCCAAATTTACTCCATTGACCCTTACCCACCATGGCCTCCCAATCATCCCCATCCATCCCAAATTGGCTCTACCATTGTTTTTTTTACTCCATCAATAGCTGGTGTATGGTGCACGCACTGGCCCCATTGTCCTGTGGCTGCTGTCATCCAATAGGGTATCTGCGGGGTCTTAAAGTCTTAATGTCTTAAATTTCAAAAACTGAATTTTAGGCCTTAAAAAGTCTTAAATTTACTGAAATGTTGTGTTGTAGGTCTTAAATAATTTTAAACAGGTCTTAATTTTCTTCTGTCCAATCGGGCCAACATCCTTCCAATCGCCAACAATCCATCTTAATAAAATCAGGGAAAGAAAACTAAACACAACTACACATTTTCCTCATGATAATAAGAGCAATATATCCCTTTATGCTATCTTCCATTCACAAAGAAGCTATTTACAGAAGGGTGAGTAGACATAATATATACATTTTATTTTGTGGCAAGCAAGAAAAAATAATTAATTGGCCCAACCGGGCCATTAGAAATAGTCAGTAGTGTTTAGCCCTGTATAAGTCTAAAATTTCATTCATAATGGTCTTAAAATAGTCTAAAGGTTGACTTGATGAAACCTGCAGAAACCCTGTCCAAGTAGATGATGCACACTGGTGGTGGTGTAGAGATCCCCCTGCTGATCGGGATGTGCACTGGGTATGTGGCCATACATGAGACATGCGCTATATAAATACACTTTACATTACATTAACTTTACAGTTTGTTCTCCCAGCAAATTGTTCTGGTCTTCCTGGATTTGACCAACAACATTAGGTTTACACCATCAAAATTGTGAGCTGCACTTAGTGGGGTTAGCATTTGAATTTTAATTCCAATTGGCAATTTATAATGCATTTAAAATGTTTTAGCATACTGTACTGTATGTATGCAGCTTTGTTACACTACACATAGAGCGGGAACATTACTAGACCTACTCTGAACATGGCCAACTTGTCAGACTCCATATTAAATGTCAAGTGCATTACATTATGGTTTAAGCCAGTTTTTCTCAACCATGTTCATTTAGGACCACCAGCACTGCACATATTCCAGGTCTCCTTACCAAATACGCCTGATTCAGATCATCAGCTCATTAGTAGAGACTAAAAGAATTGTAATGGCTGTGCCAGACAAAAGGAGAAATCCAAAACATGCAGCGTTAGTGGTCCACCATGCCATGCACTGCTCTCTGTGGTATAATGCACATTCTGGGTGTTCACTGCATGCTACTTGCACTTTTATTTGCGTGGGTGAATCATTTATGCATACAGTCGAGCCTGAAATTATTTATACCCCTGGCAAATAATGACTTGGTTACTTGTATTCAAGCTGATTTTTGGGGGATTTTTTGGACTGGAAATGACACTGGTTTCCCCCAGAAGATAAGATGATGTACAAGAGGCATCATTGTGGAAAACTATATGTGTATTGCTCAGCTTTTATTTACATTTGAAGACCAACTTGAAGTCAGAATTTGCCAGGGGTATGAATAATTTCAGCCTTGACTTTATAAACAACTTATTACCAACTCAATACTGAATTTTAAGCATCATCCAGTCTTCAGTGTCACAAGATACTTTAGAAATCAGCCTAATACATTGATTTACTGCTCAACAAAATGAGATGCATTTGTTTCCCAGGATAGTATTGATTAATAGAATGTATATGCATACTAATATGGTCACACTTTACAATAAGGTTTCATTAGTTAATGTATTTGCTAACATTAAATATGAACAATAGCATTTATTAATCATAGTTCGACATTTACGAATACATTATTGACATCTAAAGTAATTCTCGCTAACATTACTGAGTTAAGAGGAACTAACAATGAACAACTGTATTTTCATTAACGTTAACTAACATGAACATATACTGTAATAAATGCATTGTTCATTAGTAAATGCATTAACTAACATGAACTAATACAACCTTATTGTAAAGTGTTACCACTAATATAATACTGCAACATTACACATGTATTTACTGTCATTTTTAATCTGTTGAAGTCATTGTTTAATTCATGCATTCATTTCTTCAAAAAAGCAAGACAAATCCAAAGGAAGCACTATATAGCGGGCAGACATTTATTTCAGTTGATTCCCTCTGTTGATACAAAACCACTAAATTAACACGTACACAACACGATTTCTAAACACTACAAAACACACATGCACAGATTTACACAATTTCCCTTTTTCTCCTGCCTGATTCATTGACAGTTTTGATATAAGGCAATCTTTGGGCTGGAACCCTGACCGTTCAGGGAAAAAAAACGAAGAACTTCTGCAGTTCAGGTGAGCAAACTCCATTCAACATTGATGAAATCTCTCAAGCTAGCCTTGAAGTATATTTTGATTTCAATTGACATTCAGATAAGTGCTGATTTGGTAGATTGTGGTAGTGTTTACTTAGGGGTGGTTGCTTTTTGTGTAATACTGTGTGTGCAGCCTGATTCCCAAAGCAAATGGTTTTTATTTGGTGTTGACTGTGCTTTTGGCGAGGTAAGTCAAGTCCAGTATATTAAATATAAAGATTTAGCTTTCAATAAATAAAACCCCTGTAAAAGATATCTGTTAATTAACGGTATTTCCGTATTTTGTGTTTTCAGTTTAATCTGTCGACTTTTGGTGTTGAAAATTCAACTCTGCAGTTTAACAAGGTGACTTTTATTCACATTTTAATAATGTATAAGAAATAATATATAGAGAAATGGGTCTAAAATAACAAAGTGTACTGGCAGTTCATTACAAGGTTGTTGTACCGTAATATACACTCACCGGCCACTTTATTAGTACACCTTTCTTGTACCGGGTTGGACCCCCTTTTGTCTTCAGAACTGTCTTAAGCCTTAGTGGCATAGATTCAACAAGATGCTGGAAATATTAGTCAGAGATTTTGGTCCATATTGACATGATAGCATCACACAGTTGCTGCAGATTTGTTGGCTGCACATCCATGATGCGAATCTCCCGTTCCACCACATCCAAAGGGTGTTCTATTGGATTGAGAGCTGGTGACTGTGGAGGCCATTTGAGTACAGTGAACTCATTGTCATGTTCAAGAAACCAGTCTTAGATGATTCATGCTTTGACATGATGCATTATCCTGTTGAAAGTAGCCATCACAAGATGGGTACACTGTGGTCATAAAGGGATGGACATGGTCAGAAACAATACTCAGGTAGGCTGTGGCGTTGACATGATTTTCAATTGGTACTAATGGGCCTAAAGTGTGCCAAGAAAATATCCCCCACACCATTACATCACCACCACCAGCCTGAACCATTGATCCAAGGCAGGATGGATCCATGCTTTCATGTTGTTGATTCCAAATTCTGACCCTACCATCCGAATGTCACAACAGAAATCGAGACTCATCAGACCAGGCAACGTTTTTCCAATCTTCTATTGTCCAGTTTTGGTGAACCTGTGTGAATTATAGCCTCAGTTTTCTGTTGTTAGCTGACAGGAGTGGCACCCGATGTGTTCTTCTGCTGCTGTAGCCCATCCGCCTCAAGGTTGGACTTTTTGTGCATTCAGAGATGCTTTTCTGCATACCTCGGTTGTAACAAGTGGTTATTTGAGTTACTGTTGCTTTTCTATCAGCTCAGACCAGTCTGGCCATTCTCCTCTGACCTCAGCAGCTCACTGGATATTTTCTTATTTTCAGACCATTCTCTGTAAACCCTAGAGATGGTTGTGCGTGAAAATCCCAGTAGATTAGCAGTTTCTGAAATACTAAGACCAGCCCGTCTGGCACCAACAACCATGCCACGTTCAAAGTCACTTAAATCACCTTTATTCCCCATTCTGATGCTCGCTTTGAACTGCAGCAGATCGTCTTGACCCCGTCTACATGCCTAAATGCCTTGAGTTGCTGCTACGTGATTGGCTGATTAGAAATTTGCATTAACGAGCAGTTGGACAGGTGTACATAATAAAGTGACCGATATGTGTACAACACCAACCCAGATAACAAATCACTTTAATCTATTAAAAAAATGTTAATAAAAGTAACCTTTTCCAACTTTTTAAGCTTAAAAGTCATCAGAAGGATGCCCTTATGGGATTTAAAACCATAAATAAATGGGGAAAACACAAGATTCAGAAAACTGCTAATTTATGGATTTGTTTTTACAGTGTGGGGCAGAAAGTCAGATTTCCTCCCAGTTAACAGTCTGAAGTTTCACGTTTCCGGAGCTCCTGCAGCCACTTAATTCCTCTTATTTTATGATCCTCTCGTAATATTTTGGTACGAATAAATACGAAATGAATGAGATCTAAATCTAGCAGGCGTGTGCTTATAAGCCTATAGCATGGCATTCCCTGGAATGCACTGGCATTATGGGAGGAATTATGGGAAAGGCCAGTTGTAATACACGAGGGGGAAGCGAGGCAGAGGAAGTGTGTCATGTGACCTCGTCCTTTCTGCGTCTACATGAGCTCTGAATCACGATAAGCAGCTGAGATGGATGTGGATGTGCGGACGTGAGATTTGTCTTTCTCTCTCATGGCTTTTCCTGCTCCCTCAGAAGGTGCCAGAACTAGTAAAACGCCTTCCGATGTACACCCTACAAAGAGCACACAAAACATTCAGTATGCATGATGCATTGATAGTTGAAGTCATTATTATAAGCCCCCCTGTATAGTTGTTACCCCAATTTCTGTGTAACGGATAGCAGATTTTTTTTTTCCAACACATTTCTAAACATTCATTCATTCATTTTCCTTCAGCTTAGTCCCTTATTTATCAGGGGTTGCCACAGTGGAATGAACCGCCAACTATTCCATCATATGTTTTACGCAGCGAATGCCCTTCCAGCCGCAACCCAGTACTTGAAAAGTTCCAAATAGTTTAAGATTAAAGACCCTGTCTATCTGTTTTTCTGTTTAAAGTCAGTGTAAAATCAAAATGTACAATGTTTATTTTGCTAGCACACATTGTTATTCTTTAGGTGAACAATTAAACCATACAAGTTAATCCACTGAAAAAAAAAAAAGTTAAGGTAATCTTCAATCATAGTCTGTGCATTTGCTTATGCCTTTGGAGAAGCAGTCCTTCTCTGTTGAAGTCATTTAGACTGCTTCAGCCACAGTATTCTTAACCATGCCCCTCTTCCAGTTAGTTTACGCAGTCATTTTTAAAGGAACTAGAGAATTAAATAAAAGTGTCATGAAGATGGGGGTGACACGGGGGCTCAGTGGTTAGCACTGTCACTTCGCAGCAAGAAGGTTGCTGGTTTGAGTCCCGGCTGGGCCATTTGGCGTTTCTGTGTGGAGTTTGCATGTTCTCCCCGTGTTCACTTGGCTTTCCTCTTGGTGCTCCAGTTTCCCCCACACTCCAAACACATGTGCTATACTGTAGGTGAATTGAATAAGCTAAATTTGCCATAGTGTATGTGTGTGATTGAGTGTATGGATATTTCCGTGTACTGGGTTGCAGCTGGAAGGGCATCCACTGTGTAAAACATATGTTGGATAAGTTGGCGGTTCATTCCACTGTGGTGACCCTGAAAGAGACAAAGATGAAGAAAAATGAATGAATGAATGTCATGAAGATTGCTGTCTTCTAGCAGCTGCTAAGTACACAATATTATAAGGCATCTCATTTGTCAGTTTGGTGCTCAAAAGCACCATTGATTTGCCCTTAATGCACCCTCATGCCAATCCTGCATCAGTTCATAGTGGACAGTCCTTGCAGAGTCTAGGCTTGGAGAAGTACTATGAAGGCTGATGGTGCCATTTGAAATGGTGCCAGTGTTGACATCATTTGCTATCTGATGAATTTTGATCATGACTACTGATACTATATCACATTTCTAAACATAACCGTTCACTCATTCATTCATTTTCTTTTCCACTTAGTCCCTTTATTAATCAGGGGTCACCACAGCCGAATGAACCTCCAACTTATCCAGCATATGTTTTACACAGTGAATGCCGTTCCAGCTGCAACCCATTACTGGGAAACACCCATACACTTTCATTCACACACATACACTACGGACAATTTAGCCTACCCAATTCACCTGTAACACCTGTCTTTGGACTTTGGGGGAAATGGAAGCACCTGGAGGAAACCCACACAAACATGGGGAGAGCATGCAATCTCCATACCAAATGCCAACTGACCCAGCCGGGGCTCGAACCAGCGACCTTCTTGCTGTGAGGCGATCCAGCTACCCACTGCACCACCGTAGCGCCCAACTTAATAGTTTTAATAACTCATTTCTAATAACTGATTTCTTTGACCTTTGCCATGATGACAGTAAATAATATTTGACTAAATATAACGTTGGTTTGTTCTGTAGACACTCAAAGAGGGGCTAATAATATTGACCTTAAAATGGTTTTAACAAAAAAATGAAAAGCTGCTTTTATTCTAGCCGAAATAAAACAGATAAGACTTTCTCCGGAAGAAAAAATATTATCAGACATACTGAGAAAAACTCCTTGCTCTGTTAAACATCATTTAGGAAATATTTTAAAAAGAGCTAATAATTTTGACCACCTATTTTAGCTTAATCTGTAGTATTTGTTCATCTCTTCTATGTTTCTCCTGCAGGTTCATTTTTCCATTCTCCTGCTGCTTTTGAAAGTGGTTGTAAATCAGTGGACTTGTGTTAGTGTCAGCAGAGCTGTGAGCTATCAGTGGAAAACTGCTAAGTCATGCTAACCCCTGTAGAGTACGCTAGCATGCATTCCAGCACGCAGAGAGCATCCATTGCTGACCCACATGAGCTAGACTAAAAATACTCCTTTATGTGCTGCTATTAGTATACAGATATAGATTAACATGAGGCTTAAAACAATGTACATCCTCATTGCTTTGTGGTTGATAGGGTGTGGCTGTTGTGTTTTAGTCATTTAAAAACCATCCACATGTACACAAAACAATAGTAACATAATGCTCAGCTTAATTGAGTATACCCCATTTTGAAAATGAATATTTTTTTGCAATTTCTCAGTGAATAAAGGCAATAAACTGTATTTTGGTGCATTTGAACAAAACATTAAACAGTAATACTATTTATTAAAAGAATTTTAGTCACCGAACATCTTTAGAAATAGAAAGATAATATACTAAATTCATGCACAATATTGCAAAAAAATTACAAATTTTCAACAATTCATTTCAACAAAATCTTTTTTCCTTTCTCTCTTGATTTTTGCCCTCTTTTTTTAATTTTATTTTGTATTTTATATTTTTATTTAATATTTTTCCCTGACACAAATTTGGACTACTAATTTTTGGACCTTTATCATATTAGCTCTAGATTTGGCTTCAGTACTGACTAATCTAATGTATATGCACAAATATAATATTGTAAAGCATCCTATAGAAATTATACATTTAAATGAGCGATTAGTGAGGGATGTACAGTTGAAATCAGAATTATTAAACCCCCTTTGAAATCTTTTTTTAAATATTTTCTAAATGATGTTTAACAGAGCAAGGAAATTCTCACAGTATGTCTAATGATATTTTTTCTTCTGGAGAAAGTCTTATTTGTTTTCTTTTGGCTAGAATAAAAGCAGTTTTAATTTTTTTAAATCCCTTTTTAAGGTCAAAATTATTATCCCCTTTAAGCTATATATCTTCTGGATAGTCTACAGAACAAACCATCGTTATACAATAACTTGCCTAATTACCCTATCCTGCCTAGTTAACCTAATTAACCTAGTTAAGCCTTTAAATGTCACTTTAAGCTGTATAGAAGTGTCTTGAAAATATCTAGTCAAATATTATTTACTGTCATCATGACAAAGATGAAATAAGTCAGTTATTAGAGATGAGTTATTACAACTATTATGTTTAGAAATGTGTTGAAGAAATCTTCTCTCCGTTAAACAGAAATTGGGGGAAAAAATAAACAGGGGGCCTAATAATTCAGGGGAGCTAATAATTCTGACTTCAACTGTACTTGTATATACTGAGCCCTGTAGTGAGTGTGTATATACACTACCTGGCAAAAGACTTCTCACTTATTCAAGCTTTAGAAACAACAAATAATAACTTGACTTCTAATTGATCATTTGGTGTCAGAAGTGGCTTATATGAAAGGCGAAGGCGTCTAGATTACGCTTATTTTACCAAAATAAAATATGATCATGCCTTGATTTTTAATTCTTTCATTAGGACAGTAAGATCTGACTTTGCTTAGACAAAATGTCTTGTCACTTAACATAAATATGTGCAGTATAGAATATAAAGTCATATATAAAATATAAAGTCAAAATAATGAATATTGTGTATGACTCCCATGAGTTTGGAGGACTGCATCCATACATCTCTGCAATGACTCAAATCACTGATTAATAAAGTCATCTGGAATGGCAAAGAAAGCGTTCTTGCAGAACTCCCAGAGTTCATCAAGATTCTTGGATTCATCTTCAATTCCTCCTCCTTTATCTTACCCAGACATGCTAAATAATATTCATTTCTGGTAACTGGGCTGGCCAATCCTGGAGCACCTTGACCTTCTTTGCTTTCTGGAACTTTGCTGTGGAGGCTGAAGTATGAGAAGGAGTGCTATCCTGCTGAAGAATTTGCCCTCTCCTGTGGTTTGTAATGTAATGGACTGCACAAATGTCTTGATACCTCAGGCTGTTGATGTTGCCATTCGCTCTGCAGATCTCTCGCACGCCCCCATACTGAGTGTAACCCAAAACCATGATTTTTCCTTCACCAAACTTGACTGATTTCTATGAGAATCTTGGGTCCATGCAGGTTCCAGTAGGTCTTCTGCAGTATTTGTGATGATTGGGATGCAGTTCAAGAGATGATTCATCAGGAAAATCTATCTTCTGACACTTCCAAATGATCAACTAGAAGTCAAGCGCAACGTCAGGTAGTGTTTATATATTTATATACGTACACACACACACACACACATATATATATATATATATATATATATATGTCACAATTTTTTTTATCTATTTTGTCAAATTTAATTTATTTGTTTATTTATTTTATTTATTTTATTTTTACTTCAATTTAAAGAGACAACCAGGACTATTTATAAGCTAAAGCCATAAAAAAGTATTTTCATTATTTATTTTCATTAAATAAATCTAAACACCAAAGCTTTAAAGTAAAATAAATGTATAATATTAGTAACTATATTACTAGTATGTAGGTCAAATATGAGACGTTTCATTTTGCCGTTCATTTGGCTTGCTTAAATATGTAATGTGTAATTTTGGCTTGCTTGAATGTGCTCACCCGAGACCCACAGCGAGGATGTGTGAGAGGACCAGAGAGGGCAGGAAGACTTTTAGGAACTCAGCAGAGAAGATTCCTCCTTTCTTCATCACACTGGTGTTCCTCATGCTGAGTGTGCTGGAGCGCTTCGGGTGCCGCAGCAGAAACTCCCTGCAAACACAACACTCACTTACTGCTGTGCCCAGATCAAGGTACATTATATTAGTTCATGAACAGTTGAAGTTCGGATTATAAGCCCTCCTGAATTATTAGCCCCTCTGTATATTTTTGCCCAAAATTTCTGTTTAACAGAAAGATTTTTAAAACATTTCTAAACATAATAGTTTTAACTCATTTCTAATAATTTATTTTATCTTTGCCATGATGTCAGTACATAATATTTGACTAGATAATTTTCAAGATACTAGTATTCAGCTTAAAGTGACATTTAAAGGCTTAAGTAGGTTAATTAGTGTAATTAGGCAAGTCATTGTACAATGATGTTTTGTTCTGTAGCCAATCGAGAAAAAAAAATTGCTTAAGGGGCTTATAATTTTGAAATGCTTTTATTCTAGCCATAATAAAACAAATAAGATTTTCTCCAGAGGAAAAAAAAAAAATAGGAAATACTGTGGAAAAAGTCCTTGCTCTGTTAAACATTAATTGGGAAATATTTGAAAAATACATTCACATGAGTGATAATTTTGACTTCAACTGCATGTTCATTTACACTGACTACAGAAAATCATCATACCCTGTGAAAATCTATACCTTTACTCACATTACGCGCTGCTTTCAAAAGACCTTCGGGATAAAGTCATAGAAAGGCACAGATTAGGAGAAGGCTACAAAATTTGGTATTTATTTGGGAAGTGATTTTATTGCAGGTTATGACGAGTCTTATTTTAAATGGGTATGATGATTTTCTATAGGCACTGTACATTTCTTTTAGGTTTATGTACTTGGGTGGCAGGTTTTCTGGGCGACTCGACCAGTCCCAGATCCAGTCAGCATTTTTCTTCATCAGGATCTCCACCTCTTTTCTCCTCTCCAAATAGTCTTCCTCTGACTTGAATCGGACCAAAAATAAAGTTAGGGTGACTGAAATGTCAGAATATGTTATTAGTATGCCAATGTCAGTAAATTATGGAAAACGGCAATGAGTAATACAAAGTCATGTGTATAGTTAACTATGCATTTTAAAACAATGACTTTTGTTGCTTGTTCAAACTAAATGAGTTGAAACAACACAATTGTTTTTTTTTCAACTTAATTGTTTTATATTCAATCCACTTAAATTTGTAAAAACTACTACGTTAAATTAATTGAAAGAATTGTAAGGAACCCTGCATGTTTTACAGTGTAGTATACTGTATGTATAGTTAGATTACAGCATGTTAGTTATGTATAGGTTTTGAAAGCTTCTTTTATGTACATTTGTATGCTTATGTTTATTGAACAATGTGGTTTTGTGATACACAACATTTCGTTCCATTTTGCCTTACAAACTTGACTTTATAAATGTTTTATCTCTATATGAAAGCTTTTTAAAGTGCCTAAAAACAACTACTTTAAATTAAATACTTAAATTATTCAAACTTTTTTTTTTTTTTTCTTGTGACATACTTGGATGTTACAATGTAATCTACATGTAATCCTATATAACAGAAGTAAAAAGTTGTTTAAAGGATGGTTTACTCAAAGAAAAAGGCAATTCTGTCAATTTTCTCACACTTAACTAGTTTTTTGAGGAATTTTAGAAACTGCTACCCATTGACTTCCGTAGTATTTGTTTTTTCCTAATATGAATGTCTATGGTTACATGTTTGTACATTCTTCAAAATATATTCTTTTATGTTCAACAGTACAAACAAATGGTTTGAAACAAGTCAAGGGTGAATAAATAATGACAGAATATTCATTTTTGAGTGAAGTATCCTCTTAAATACAAGGAACAAAAACAAATGTTATTAATATTTACCTGTGAGCTGTTCTTTTCTCCAGAGCTGTGGACCTCGGAGCCCCTGCGCAAGTGCAAAGGGGTCTGGGATCTTGGAGGACTGGTAAAAAATGTTTTTCATTTGATTTATTTCACCATGCACATCCTATAAAAAAAATAAACATCTTGTAATCTTACATTACATTTGAAGTGTTTGTGCTGACCTGTCGCATGGTAGGCTTCCTCTGGAGCTGCTCCGACCCGACTCGTGCTGAGCATCCAGAAGCATCTTCTCCAGGTCTCCACTCGGGGCCGTGCTGGCAGACTGTTCATCCGTGGCTGCTTTAGAAGTGCTGCCTCCTCCATTATTAAAATGCAGCTCCACCCAGGAACCTGTGGGAAGAACCAAATAAAATCCTTGTTAATAAACGGCTATCTGGAATACTTGATTCTGATTGGGAAGTCGCGATATTCCAAGGTATGTTATTCCCTGAAAACAACCGCTAAATACATTTTCATTTAATATGGTCCTTGTATTTAAGCAGCTGTCTGGAATACTCAATTCTGATTGGTCAGTCACGATATTTCAAGGTATGTAATTCCCTGAAAACAACCGCTAAATACATTTACATTTAATATGGTAGTTGTTTTTAAACAGCTATCTGGAATACTCGATTGTGATTGGTCAGTCATGACATTCCAAGGTATGTTATTCCTTGATAACAACCGCTAAATACATTTACATTTAATATGGTCCTTGTATTTAAACAGCTGTTTGGAATACTCTATTATGATTGGTCAGTCGCGATATTCCAAGGTATGTTATTCCATGATAACAACCGCTAAATACATTTACATTTGATAAGGTCCTTGTATTTAAACAGCTGTCTGGAGTACTCAATTCTGATTGGTCAGTCACGATATTCCAAGGCATGTTATTCCATGATAACAACCGCTAAATACATTTACATTTGATAAGGTCCTTGTATTTAAACAGCTGTTTGGAATACTCAATTCTGATTGGTCAGTCGTGATATTCCAAGGTATGTTATTCCATGATAACACTCGCTAAATACATTTATATTTAATATGGTCCTTGTATTTAAACAGCTGTCTGGAATATTCGATTCAACATGAGGTCACATGATAATGACAAATGGCGGATGTTCCATTCATACTACTCACATTCATACTATATAGAATGTACTTTTCTAAATTCAAATTCAAATGCAGTACCTACTGAGTAGTAGGCAAATTCGGACGCAGCCATAGTGTCATTTTTGGGACTCAACAGTACAACAATAAATACCATTTATTCATTAATATAAACAGTTGGTGTTGACATTAATAAAATTTATCAGGTTACTGTAAGCACAACAAAGAAACAATGAGTAACTAAAGGCATTTTACAATGATTTTTATTCATAATTGCTGGAAAATCTTGATTACAATCATTACTGAGGTGAATTTATTTATTTATTTTTCACTTTTGTGGGTTATTCACAAATGGTATGACTGGTGAAATGAAATTCTGTAACTTTTTTTCTAGATGGCCTGGAAACTATTGATGTATTTTCATTAAAATCTAGAAGCAGTTGAAAGTAGTTTTTTAAATGGCAAAAAAATTATTTCACCTCATAAGGCCTCAATGTATACAGAGAGGTTGAGTATACATGAGTATTTATTTTGTTTGGCTTGAATGTATTTTTGTAACTCTCAAATTCTGGTAGCTGTAGACTTATATCTCAATAATGACCACATTTTCCTAAAACTTCATTAGTGAACTAAGTTATCAACATCTTGGATGGAGTCAATGTAATATAACTTTTTTTTTTAAGTGAACTCTCCCTTTAAAAGCAAACGTTTGTGGCAGTTCATGAAATGTAGAGCATTTTTCATGCCTTTATCTTTCCTGAGAATAAAAGTATTGCAAGCATAATAACATGTCATAACCTGTGTATAATATTGCATTTACTTGACATTGAGAACTGGGCTGGGAATGAATCAGTGATCATGACACAGCAGCCAGAAAATCCAGATAAACACAGAACATGCCTGCACTTGAGACTCAACCCATGAGCCTGAGGAAAATAAACAAAGCTCTGGCTATAAATAACTCATTATGTCGGGTCATTTTTTTTTTTCTCACATCATCCAATGAAAACAGGCTGTTCAATCCCCACCTCTGTAAAATTCAGACGCGGAATCCGCCTCCTTTCAGTGAATCGATTCTTTCAGGCGGTTCGTTTCTAAGAACGGGTTACAATGGTTTAATGGTTCTTTGCGTCATGCGGTGGTCCCATACATACCCCAAATGATTTCTATGTTTAATTATTAAGCTTACATTATAACATACAATGTTGTGTCTGTATAGTGTTCATTCACATTTACTTAAAATATGAGCTGGCTGACCACAAATAACCAAACATGTCGTTTCCTTACGTTTATTTGTTTTATTGTATGTTGTATTTCAATACGTTAGCGTGCTTTTAAGCTTAATAAATTAAATTCTTATCCGTTTAGGAGATGGTTATTACATCATTTAAAGCCTCTCGGATTTGTTTGTTAAATCGACTCACTGCGATTCAATGATATTCAACAGAAATGATTCCAAATCTGATGCGTTCAAAAGAGTCGGTTCTCCGTCCAATTTGTAGTCGAGCTGTTTAAGAGATTCGACTCTATGATTCATGAACGATTCGGAGTTCGCTTCGCGTCAGTGTTTATTATTGCGGATCACATGCGTCATTTCTGTGGTTTGTCCACAGACACCTGCTTCATCTTGTCATATTTTACACCGTCAATATGAATATAAAAACTGACATGAAAGAACATCGTCTAATATACGTACGTAGCTGTAAATATGCCCCACACATGCATTTACATGGTAACATTGGGCGGTTTTGAGGAGAAGCGTGCACAAAAAGAGCGTTAACTTGAGTTGTTTTGATATCTACATACCCTGAAGGTTTTCTTCAGACACGCTTTGCTTTTCAATCGACATTTTTGTTTCCTTCGCCAACAAGAGGACGATTCACCTCCGTTTAAATCCTTAAAAATTAGTCGATGGGTACAGAAACGCAGTGTTATCCAGAGACATGGGTCGCTCCACGAGCAATACGAGGTGTTTATCGATGAGAAAGCGCTCTGTTATATATATTCTGCACGTCCAGCGCAATAAACAGCATGTAGATTCATGTGACAGAATTGGATCGGGATCTTTATTCCATGAATCCACACAGCTGGTGGTGACGCAACATGCGGCTGTCCTATGGATGTAAATATAGGGCAAACAGAATGACAACAATACTGGCACACTGGCACAAGGGTTGCCAGATTGAACCAATTTTACTCTGAATTGTTGCCAAATTGAGCATATTCCTTTTCCAGGTCAGGGATCTTATCTGTAAAACTCTTTTTACATTATTTTTGTATGTTTAATTAAACTGTATCATTAATTCGATTAATTAGTATTGTCATTAGTATTATCACTATTAACCTTTTTTTTAAGTTTACGTTTGTTTAGATTTAACCTAAACCTAAATGTAGGTACTGTATGTGTGTGTGTGTGTGTGTGTATATATATGTATATATATGTATGTATATATATGTATGTATATATATGTATGTATATGTATGTATGTATGTATATGTATATATATATATATATATATATATATATATATATATATATATATATATATATATATATATATATATATATATATATATATATATACACACACATATATACACATATAGGCATACATATAGGCATACATATAAGTTTAGGTTAAATCTAAACAAATGTAAACTTAAAAATGTTTAATACTGACAATACAAATGACAATACTAATTAAACAAATTAACTATAACAAAATTAACAGAGCAAAGAAATTGTTCACAGTATGTCTGTTTCTTCTGGAGAAAGTCTTATTTGTTTTATTTCAGCTAGAATAGAAGCAGTTTTTGATTTTTATGAACCATTTTAAGGTCAGAATTATTAGTCCCTTTAAGCTATATTTTTTTTGATAGCCTACAGAACAAACCATCGTTATACAATAACTTGCCTAATTACCCTAACCTGCCTAGTTAACCTTATCCTAAATAAGCCATCAGATGCCACTTTAAGCTGTATAGAAGTGTCTTGAAAAAATATCTAGTCAAATATTATTTACTGTCATCATGACAAAGATAAAAGAAATCAGTCATTAGAGATGAGTTATTAAAACTATTATGTTTAAAAATGTGTTGAAAAAAATCTTCTCTCCATTAAACAGAAATTGGGGGAGAAAAATAAAAATAAGCATTGTTTGTTTAAAAACATTTTAAGGTAAAAATTATTAGCCCCTTTAAGCTATACATATTTTTTTGATTGTCTACAGAACAAACCATCATTATACAATAACTTGCCTAATTACCCTACCCTGCCTAGTTAACCTAATTAACATAGTTAAATGTCACTTTAAACTGAATAATAGTGTCTTGAAAAATATCTAGTAAAATATAAAATATTATGTACTGTCATCATGATAAAGATAAATCAGTTATTACAAATTATATATATATATAGTAATAACTGATTTATCTTTATTATGATGACAGTAAATAATATTTTATATTTTACTAGATATTTTTCAAGATATATATATATATAAAATTTTAATGATTTTAAATTGTTACATTTATTTTTACCCTAAAATACATTCCTAATTTTTTTTTAACAAAAATGTTTTACTTATTGACGAAACTAAAAGGACTAAACAAAACTAAAATGAAATTAATTAATTAATAACAATAACAAAGCAAAAATACTAGAATAAAAAAATAGTTAAAAAGATTAAATGAAAGATAATTCAAGTTATTACTATAATCACTGTAGTGCTGTTTAATTATCCATATGTATATTAATGCAGTGTTTCTTTTTTTTTATTTAAACTTTTTATTTTTATTTAAGTTTTTTATTTTTATTTCAGTTAATGACAATTTATCTTTTTCTTACCAGACAAAAATAAAGAAGAACATGCAATGCTAACACAATTTCTTTTATTCTTCTTGATTTTTTTCAGAGACTGTGGATATTTACTCAACCAGTGATGCTTTATGTTTGGACTGCTACTTTGTCCCAAAACTTGCAGGTATGCATAAAAAAATATTTAGCACAATAATATAAATAAGGCACTACACCTTTAACATCATTCATCTTATTTTTTATTTTCCCATTTGAGCTCTCCATCGCCCCCTGTATGACTGGAGTATACATCACAGCTCTACACCAAAAATAACATCTGACTCTGCAGCACTATCAAAGCCTGTGCTCAATGATGCAGTTTCCATCATCACCCATATGAACTGGTCTAGCTGAATCCTGCCTCCAAAAACAAAAATTAAAAAAATCAATGCACATATACACACACACACACAACCTACATAGAGCTTGAGTGTTATTTAATGATGACGTGATGTTGTGAGATGCAGTAGCAGTGCACTGACCAGCGGGCGGCTACAGTCTCTTCTTATTTTGCTGTATCTCTCTCCATCATAGGATACAAGCCAGGCTTCACGCATCCCGCAGAACTGGTGTGTATGCATGCATGCGTGTGTGCATATGTGTGTGTGTGTGATTTCCACTCCTCCGCCAGCATCACCCCTCGCTCTCCATCAGGGATGCTAAGGGAGTGTTTATGGTAAGTGCAAAAAAAAATCATATCTCTCCTCAACCATGCAATAGCTCCCCCTATTCCTCCTTGTTTTTTTTCCATGGTGATCCATCACTACCGGCTTCAGTATTGCTGAGAGGCGACTCACTTCTGCTGTGCATCATCTTAATTTTTTTGTTGTTGTTGTTGCATGCAATTCAATCAAGACATGACAGCATGTATGTGTCAATTGTATTTTCAGAGCATGTGCTGCGAATCACACGGCATGATGGAGGACCAGCAGCTCCCCGGATAAACACTGCAGACTCCCAACAACAACCACAACTCCAATCATGCACTTAAGGTCAGTCTCAATCCGTGTGCTTTAAATTCAGCGTCGTTTCCAGATAACCATCCTCCTCCATAACTGTCAGTATGAGGATCAGATGATGCTTTTTAGCTGTTATACAGCCTCGCTTGCACAGGGAGGAATTAATACTGTGTCTTTGCCCACTGGGATGTTTGTTGAAATGTTCTGGAGAGCCATCTGCGACGCAAACGAGGCTGCTTGACGTCTATTTTCTTCTAATGCCTGCCAGAGATGCATCACAGGCTGTATTTAGGATGCAAGCGACCAATGACGAAATCTGCATGGAGATTTTGTTTTGTTTTGGGGGTTTTTGAGCATTCAATCATCAGCCTGAGGTGTCAAACGAGGTGTTTGGAAGTTCTGAGAAAAGGCAATGATAGTAATGTAAAAAGGACTGGGGTTTTGATTAGATGTCACTTTGGAAATGAGTTTGAAGTACAGGTTGCCTGATATTGATGTGATACACTCAAAAAATGACACTTGCTGTTTGTTTAAACAACTTATTTAATATAAATGAGCTGAATCAACACAATTCTTGAGTTTGTTTTGGGGACAACTTGATTGTTTTATGTTCAATCCACTTAAATTTCTAAAAGCTAATAAGTTAACTTAATTCCTTCATGTTGTCTCAACACAAATCGATTGTGTGGAACTGAGTGTTTTTTACAGTGTAAGCCAAAAATGAAATGCCTATCCACACAATTCATTCATGTTGTCCCAACAGAAATTCATTAAGTTAAATGACATGTTTTTTAGAAATTTAAGTGGATTGAACATAAATCAGTTAAGTTGCCCCAACACCCCCCCCCCCCCCCCCAAATAAAACCTCAAGAATTGTGTTGATTCAGCTCATTTTAAATGAGTAGTTTTAAACAAGCTGCTAAAATAATTTATATGTAGTTAATAGTGGGAACTGGCACTTCAACTAAAGTGTTACCTATTTATTATTATTAATTTATACTGTATCTTGTTTGAGGCGGCACGGTGGCTCAGTGGTTAGCACTGTCACCTCACAGCAAGAAGGTCACTGGTTCGAGTCTCGGCTGGGCCAGTTGGCATTTCTGTGTGGAGTTTGCATGTTCTCCTCTTGTTGGTGTGGGTTTCCTCTGGGTGCTCTGGTTTTCACCACAGTCCAAAGACATGCGCTATAGGTGAATTGAATAAACTAAATTGGCCGTAGTGTATATGTGTGTGAATGAGCGTGTATGGATGTTTCCCAGGGTTTGCTGTGTAAAACGTATATGCTGGAATAGTTGGTGGTTTATTTCGCTGTGGCGACCCCTGATGAAAAAAGGGACTAAGCTGAGGGAAAATGAATGAATTAATTAATGAATGGATGGTTTTACATTATTGAAGAGCATGAAAATAATGATAAATATGCTTGTTATTCTATATATAATATTTAATATGCCATCTGTGTATATAAAATCACTTTTATTAATGTAATTTGATGGTGGCAGCTACTTGGGCCCTAAATGGGATTTTCCTCTTTGACCTATATATACTATATTAATAAAATAAATCCACATTTTATGTATTTACAGAAATTATTCATTCATTATTGTTCATAAAAACAACACTGTGATTCCACTAATCAATCTGTGCTAATGCATAATCTGAACACAAATATTAAACAGTATTAACATATAGGATGGCTTTTATTGTTTCAGCATTAGATAAGTTAAATATGACAGCGCGTCTTTAAAAAAACGAATGGAAAGAGGATCAAGATTTTGATAGATGTCACTTTGAAAATGAGTTTAACTATAGGACATTAGAGTCATTATTTAATGGTACTATCGCTATTAACAAACAATTAACTAAGACTTTTAGCTTAATAAAGTATAAAATTGTCGCTTGTTAATAGTTAAGGAGTTGGGTTTAGATAGTGGAAAGTATTATGGATTTAGAATAAAATCATACACTTTATAAAAGCTAATAAGCAGTTCAAATCTTAATAAGAGGCAGGTAAATAGTAATATAGTAAACAGTAGGCCAATAGGAAATAGTGGAAATTGTTGTTCATTCTAAAATGCTGCCAAATTTACTGTGCTGTTTTATCTTATAGACCATTTTGAGGGATGTAAAGAAAAACAATGGTGCCAGCGTATTTCCTGTTTTACATTTTTCAGTTCTATAGCTTCCGAGAATCTAAAAAGAGCCACATATTGATAATGTTATGATAGCTGTCTTAACGTTAAGTTATGATTGAATTGCCTCTTGTTACAGTTATGAAATAGTTTGATAACAAGCAGGAAATGTTATGAGCCAATGACATCACCACATTGAAACGATCTATACTGTATGTTGATTTATGATGATAAATATGCTTGCTTCATTTATTAAAGGTATTTAGCATTACCTTAGTAGTCTGCATACGTGCTAAATACCCTATAATGATTAAGATTTTAAGGAATAGTTCTCCCCAAAATGAATACTCTGTCATCATTTACTCTCTTCACCTATTCCAAACGTGTAACCATTGACTTACATAGTGTTTCTTTTTCCTACTATGGAAGTCAATGGTTACAGGTTTTCAGCATTCTTCAAAATATCTTCTAACCACTTGAGGGAGAGTAAATAGTGAGTAAATGTTTATTTTCGGGTGAACACGAAAGAAGATATTTTGAAGAATGCTGAAAACCTGTAACCATTGACTTCCATAAAAATAAACACCATGGAAGTCAATGGTTACAGGTTGGGAAAAAGTGAAGGGAGAGTAAATGAGGACAGAATTTTCAGTTTTGAGGGAACTGTCCCTTTAAATCTGGATCGTTATAGGATATCTTCTTTCATGTTCAACAGAATAAAGCAACTCCTAAAGGTGTAAAACCACTATAGGGAGAGTAAATAGTGAGTAAATGTTCATTTTCGGGTGAACTGTTCCTTTAACAGACACATTGTTATCGTTCATGTTGGAGCATATTGCATAAACTCTGCTGAGTCACTGTAATTCACTCAGATTAGCCTCTTAATGTAATCTCACATCCAGAAATTTAAAGGAACAGCTCACTCAAAAGAATGAACAATCTGTCAGTATAGGGAGTTTAGCATTTTCACTGTATATAGGAAGCGATATTGATATGATGATAATAGTTTAGTATGAGATCTGACTGAGGAGGACAGTAATTGAGCTGTAGCAGTCGGTTTAGCTGCTGCGTGGATGAAAAGTGCAGTTATCTTTCCCAATGATCCGCGTAATGTATTCAGTGCAAGTGGGCAAAGCTGAAGAACGTCTTTCATCACAGTGTGAGATTATGGTAAAGAATGAAGTTAGAGATATGCCTGCTTTACTAAATGCTTTTGCCAACTGTTTTGATGGAAATAACTGCAGTACTTTAGTGTGAGTAGCACCTGTTTTGCTCAATGTTTTGTAAAATTTTATGGGTCAAAGAAGTATGAATCATGAATCAAAGAAGTAAAAATTAAACATAAGCTGTTTTAGTTTTAACCCTCTTATATTTATGTCCTTTTATTTATTTACTTGCCTAATTATGTACTTGTTTACTCACTCACCTACTAATTTATTTACTTCTTATTTACTCACGTACCTACTTATTAACTGACTTTTTTACTTTCTTACTTATTTACTTACTTACCTGTTTACTTACTAGCTTGCTTTACTTATTTGCTTAATTATTTACTTAATTATTTACTTATTTACCTACTTCTTTACTTATCTGCTTAATTATTTACTTGTTTACTTTACTTATTTGTTTAATTATTTACATAATTACTTTTACTTACCTACGTTTTTTACTTATCTGCTTAATTATTTACTTGTTTACTTTACTTATTTGTTTAATTATTTACATAATTACTTTTACTTACCTACGTTTTTTACTTATCTGCTTGATTATTTGCATAATTATTTACTCATTTAATTACTACTTCACTTATTTGCTTAACTATTTACTTATTTACTTGCCTACTTCACTTATTTGCTTAATTATTTACTTATTTACTTTTACTTACCTACATTTTTTAAACCTATTTGCCTAATTATTTGCATAATTATTTACTTATTTACTTACTACTTTACTTATTTGCTTAATTATTTACTTATTTACTTGCCTACTTTACGTATTTGCTCAGTTATTTACTTATTTACTTTATTTATTTACCTACTTCTTTACTTATTTGTTTAATTATTTACTTTTATAACGTTTATAACGTTAAAACAGGTATCACACCCTTATTTATCAATATGTGGACCTTTTGGGACTCTCAGAAGCTATGAAAATGAAAAATGTGAAACTGGAAATACGTTAGGACCATTGTTATTGTTTACATCCATCAAAATGGTCTATATCTCACAACTATGACTTAATATCTCACAATTATGACTTCATATCTCACAATTATGAGTATATATCTCACAATTATAAGTTTATATCTCACAATTATATGTTCATATCTTGCAATTCCAAGTTTATATCTCAAGATTATGAGTTTATCTCAAAATTATGAGTTTTATATCTTGTTATTTTGACTTTATATCTTGCAATTCTAAGCTTATATCTCACAATTATGAGTTCATATCTTGTAAATCTATGCTTATATCTCACAATTCTAAGTTTATCTCACAAATCTGAGTTTAAAAATTGCGATTCTGAGTTTAAATCTCTCAAGTGTTTTTATTATAAAAAGTGTTACTGTATCTTGCAATTCTGACTTTAGCTTACAATTGTGAGTTTACATCCTTCAATTCTAAACAGTTTTCCTCATAATTTCTTAGTTTATATCTGCCAATTTTTACTTTTTAGTTCTCCAAAACTTTGAGTTTACCTCTCACAATTATGAACAGGCTTCCATATATATTGATTACTGAGATCTTTGAGATCTTTGAGATATTTCTTAAGAAACACTTGACAAAAAGACAATCAGTTCCAATTTATGCGTTCACTGCTGTTTATACAAGAGATATGAGGGACCTTTATCATTATAATTAACTAAAAAGGGAATTAATCAATCAGTGTTGGCCTATAGAAATCAGAGTGATTATTGCCGTGGTTACCAGTGCTTAGAAACATGATCTCACTTAGTTAAGATGCAAGAAACTGTGTTGGCAGGTCAGGATATGAAAAAGCAAGGTGATGTTTATTTTTAAAAACTAAACTCAATTGCAGCTCAGTTTGATTGATGTATAAGATGGTATTTTGAGCAACACAAGTGGTTTTTACTCTTTCTTCATTACACTGTTTTAGTGATTAGAATAACTTGGTGGTTAGAATAACACAATAATAATTATGTAGAGAGCAAGTAAGAACAGAAAAACATATTTTAATTATTTTACAGATTCTCTTTTTATATTCGGCTCATAAAAAGTCTCTGTTTTCCAAGTTTTGGGCCTGTGACTTTATCAATAAATGCCACTTATACCATTTCTTATGGTTTTAAAGTCAACATGAAAGTCCATTTGCAGCCTTGCTTGCATACAAGTTCATCCTTATAGTATTTATAGAATTGTGAAAATTATCTCATGCATACTGGAATGAAGTACAAAAATTAAGTCTAAAGTGATTATGTGGAGTTTGTGTTTACCTGTTTGCAAGTCATCACTTCGATTAGAGCAATGTTCATTTAGAATTTTTACTAAACGATGAATAAAGAATGTGCATATTTACGAATACATGCATGTATGCATTCATTTATTTAAATTATTTTTTTTGTTAATTAGTTATTTAATTATTTAATTAGTTAATTTATTTATTTGTTTGTTTATTTCCATCTATACATCCAAACTTATATTTGTTCACATTTTTATTAAAATGTTTATTTTAATTACATTTTTTATTTATTTTTATAAATTTTAATTTTTATACTTTTTTATTTAAATTTTTTATTTACAGTTTTTGATTACTTTTTTATTTGTTTTTATTTACTTTTTTATTTATTTTATTTACTTATTTTATTTACATTTTTTATTTACATTTTTAATTAGTGTTTTATTTACATTGTTATTTACTAAATAAAAATGTAAATAAAAATGTAAATAAAAAATGTAAATAAAATAAAAAGTAAATTAAAATAAATCAAAAAGTAATAAAAAAACTGTAAATAAAAAATGTAAGTAAAAAAATATTTATTTTTTATAAACGTTTTATTTACTTGTTTACATTTTTATTTACATTTAATCATTTTTTACATTTTTTGCATAAATTTTTTATTTACTTTTTTATTTACTTATTCACTTTTTATTTATTTTCTAATTTATTTATTTTATTATTTTCTTTATATTTATTTATTTTACTTGCATATAAGTTGCATATACAAATCATGACAAAAACATCAATGCACATGCTGCATTTATTCAACTCTGAAACTCAAAAAAGTCAGAGTTGTAAGATTTGAAGTCAAAATAAGTCAGAATTGTGCCTTTTTTACCTTATTTTGCTGTTTTGCCATTTTTCTTCAAGACTATGAGATCCAAACTCTGAATTCTGAGAAAAAAAAAAAAACTAAATTTTTTAAATAATCTCTGTATTTTTTTTTTTTTGTTTTGTTTTGTGAACTGCAGACGGGTGGAAAGATGTAGCTGAAAAACCAACAGAAACCAGTGTTGACCAATCACAGTCTCGGGTTGTCCCTGAAAAGGGGCGTGCCCTGTGGAGTTCAGCCCATCATGTCCAAGAAACCCCCCAGTGGGCGAGGCAAAGGGGAGCGGCCTGACGCCATGGCAGCGCTACAGGCCGCCAATGAGGAGCTGAGGGCCAAACTCACAGAAATCCAGATCGAACTGCAGCAGGAGAAAACCAAGGTTTGAGTCTAGAGCTGCTGCTTTATTCTCTCTGCAAATGTGTTTAATTTTGTCTCTATATCATGTAGTCATTGCATTTGGAAACGGCTGCTGTATAGTTGTTACTATGGACTCCATTTCTTTTCATATATCTGAAAGATTTATTTTCTCTGGAGTTCATGTGTTTGCAGTCACATCATCTGCTTATGCCGCTATAGTTGAGTTTTAATTTGGTATCATGAGATTGGCTGGAGTCAGATATGTTGTTTCTTGTCTATATTTTTTTTATTAATTTTATTATCTGTAGCATGTAACTGACTGTTTTTTAAAGAAATATTTTAGATATAATATAAATCAGAGATTCATTCAATCTAAGTAATGGCGGCGCCTTCGCTGGCTGCGGCTGCATCGGCTCAGAACAAGACTGAATACACCTCTTCGGAACTGGATTCTTGACTTTCTGACAAACAGGCCACAGTTTGTGTGAGCGGAGGGTATTTCGTCATCTACCACTCTGCTGAATACAGGCTCCCCTCAGGGGTGCGTCTTGAGCCCACTGCTATACACTCTGATGACCCATGATTGTTGTGCAAAATTTAGCACTAATCACATCATTAAATATGCTGATGACACCACAATAGTGGGTCTCATCCGGGATAATAATGAGAGGAACTACAGGGAGGAAGTAAAGCTCTTTACAGAGTGGTGCAGTAACAACAACTTAGTTCTGAATGTTGAAAAAACCAAGGAGTTGGTGATCGACTTCAGGAAGAAACGCCCCATTTACTCCCCTGTATATATCAACAATATTGCGGTGGAGACTGTACAGCAGGTTAAATTCCTGGGAGTCCACGTTACCGAGAACTTGACTTGGTCTCTCCATACCACTTGTCTTTCAAGGAAAGCGCACCAACGACTGCACTTTCTGAGAAGGTTAAGAAGGGCACACCTCAGCCCATCAATTCTTACAACTTTTTACAGAGGGGCTGTTGAGAGTGTTCTCACTAATGGCATCTCCCTTTGGTATGAGAATAGTAGTGTATCTGACAAGAACACCATCAAGAGGATCATAAAGTCAGCTGAAAGGTCTGTTGGAGTCAAGTTGACATCTATCGAGGAACTTTATCAACGACATTGTCTGTCTAGGGCAAATAGCATTTTAAGGGATCCAACTCACCCTGGCTATAGCCTGCTCACGCTTATGCCATCAGGCAGGCGTTACAGAAGCCTGAGGACTAAATCAGTGCGGTTTCGTGATAGTTTTTATCCTGTCATTATAAGACTTTTGAATAAGATCAATTCTTAAACGCTATTGATAGCTAGTGTAAAATAGTAAATCAATAAATAGTTAAACTAGCATAAATTATTAATATTATAACTATTATAACAAATGGTGAAATAGGTATTTTAGTATTAAGTTACTCTTTATTGAGATTTCTTTTAAATTAGGTTATATTTTATATAACTATATTTTTATATTTGTATGAATTTATAAGGCTTGTTTATCATGTCAGGATTTTATAATGTTTGTATAGTGATGTTTTTTATGTTCTTGTTGGGTCTGTTGCAACGTAATTTCGTTCTGCATTACAATTTTATTGTGATGATTTGAATGACAAAATAAAAGGAAACTGAACTGAACTGAAACTGAATTTGATTCAAAAGTGAAAATGAAAGCTTTGTCCTTGTTTGCTGTAATTTTGTATTTAAAATAAACGCTGTCTGGAGCTCTATTTTTTTTAAAATCTAAGAAACAAATATTTCAGTCAGAAAATATTAAGATATGGTTTGTAGTTAATAATAATAATAATAATAATAATAATAATAATAATAATAATAATAATAATAATAATAATAATTATTATTATTATTATTATCATTCAAAATCAACTGAGCTAAAAAATGCTAACAACATGCTAATGCATACTAAAAGCATGCTAACAACATGACATGCTATTTAATACCAGAAATATGCTTGTAACATGCTAATCCATACTGGAAACATGCTAACAATGTGCCAATCCATACTGGAAACATGCTAACAACATGCTAATTCACTCTAAAAACATGCTAATTCATACTTGAAACGTGTAAGCAACATGCTAATTCATACTGGAAACATGCTAATAATTCATGCTAATAAGATATCTCTATCTATCTATGCTTTTTCCAATGTTTTCATCTATCCATGTTTTGTCCATTTCCAGGCTGGTTTTCAGCCATTTCCAGCCTGGTCTTAGCTGGTCGGGCTGGAAAATGACCAGCTAGAACCAGCTTGACCAGCCTGGTTTAAGCTGAACATAGCTAGTTTTGGCTGGGTTTCCAGCCTGGCTAGGTTGGTCAAGCTGCTTTTAGCTGGTTATCTCCCAGCCTGGCTGGAAATGGCTGAAAGCCAGCCTGGCTTGTTTCAGCGGGGTGTTTCAGCAGGGTATTTTTCTTTTTTTTTTCTTTTTTCTTCAAACTAAAACTACTTCTAACAGGCTTACCCAGGTCAGTATAACGTTTGCCTCCAAACTTTAATATCTAGTTTAAAATAATTGTTCACAATTTTACTTTACTGTGCTTATATTTCAATTAGGTAAATCCATTCTTGGTAAACATAACAGGATATCAAAATATTTTTTACCTCGTCTTTTAAATGGGTACTCAGTTTATTTTAGAATTTAGACTTGTAAAAAGGATCATAATTATAATTAACCAAATATTAAATTAATTTAAACCCAACCTTAAAGGAATATTTCACAAAAAAATAAGAAACGTATTATATTATTTGCTACATATATCATATTATATATTGTATTATTTACTCATCACAGTGACATGTCAATGAGTAAGTAATGGTAGATTTTAATAGGCTTATTTATTATTTATTAAACAAGAGGTTCACTCCATGGAAGAAACATTCACTCCCTCAGTTTTACGCGTCTCAGACATTACAGTGGATGTCATGAACCTCTTATGTTTTATGGATTGTGTTGATTTTGTTTAAGTGTCTGCATTGAAGCATCACATTCTGCTTTATGGCTTCATTAGCACTGAGAAACAGTGTTAAATGAGGGTGAAGGAAACTATAGGCATTCTGTCAACGTGTGGAGACTGACAGCTTTTACATCTGTGTCTCTGTAATCCCAAGAGGTAAAGATGCTGTTAATGGTCTGCTTAGAGTGTCCGAACTGTCCATTTTGTGTCCTGATGATTGATGGATGTGCAGTTTAGAGTATGAACACATGTCTTGATTTGGTTTGAGTTCTGCTGTTGTGACATTGAATTGAAGACATGAGAAACTCATGTTACTATTGTAAAACTGGGATTTGGACCTGTTTGTTTGTCTGTCTGTCTGTCTTTCCATCTATCTATCTATCGTATTAAACTATATATCCCTCCATCCATACACAGTATTCATCCATCCATCCACTGTATTTATCTGTCCATTCATCCATCCATCAACAGTATTCGTCCATCCATCCATCCATCCATCCATCCATCCATTCATCCACAGTATTCATTCATTCACCCATCCGTCCATTCATCCATCTACAGTATTCGTCCATCCATTCATCCACAGTATTCATTCATCCATCCATCCATCTACAGTATTTATCCATCTAAACTATCCATCTGTCCGTGGTAACCTTGCGCACATAAATTCAAACAACATAAGTGTTGATGGCGAAAAGAAAAAAATTCTATAAATTATCCTTTCTTAAAACATGGACTTGCTCAACATGTAATGCTTCATATACAGTTGAAGTCAGAATTATTAGCCCCCCTGTTTATTTTTTCCCCCAATTTCTGTTTAACGGAGAGATGTTTTCAACACATTTCTAAACATAATAGTTTTAATAACTCGTTTCTTATAACTGATTTATTTTATCTTTGCCATGATGACAGTAAATAATATTAGACTAGATATTTTTCAAGACACTTCTATACAGCTTAAAGTGACATTTAAAGGCTTAACTAGGTTAATTAGGTTAACTGGGCAGGATAGGGCAATTAGGCAAGTTATTGTATAACTATGGTTTGTTCTGTAGACTATCAAAGAAAAATATAACTTAAAGGGGCTAATTATTTTTGACCTTAAAATGGTTTTTAAAAAATTAAAATCTGCTTTTATTTATATAGACTTTCTCCAGAAGAAAAAATATTATTAGACATACTGTGAAAATATCCTTGCTCTGTTAAACATCGTTTGGGGAATATTTAAAAAAGAAAAGAAAAAAAATCAAAAGGGGGCTAATAATTCTGACTTCAACTGTATATCCCCAATGGCCAATCTGAAATATCTGTATATTTCAGTATATATCTGTATATATCTGTATAATATCTGTATATTTCAAATAACTGTATATCCCCAATCTGAAATATCTCTTTGCTGAAAAAAGGTTCCTGACCCCTGATCTACAGAATTCATCCATCTGTCCACCCGTCTACAGTATTCATCCATCCATCAAACTGGCCACAGTATTCATCCATCCGTCCACAATATTCATCTATCCATCCCTCCGTCCATCTGTCCGTCCATCCATCCACAGTATTCATCCATCCGTCCATCTACTTATCTGACCACAGTATTCATCCATCCGTCCATCCGCCCATCCGCCCACAGTATTCATCCCTCCATCCATCTGTCCACAGTATTCCTCCATCCGTAAACGGTATCCGTCCATCCATTCATCCGTCCATCCATCCATTCATTCATCTGTCCACAGTATTCATCCATCCGTCCACAATATTCATCCATCCATCCATCTGTCCACAGTATTCATCCATCCGTCCACGGTATCCATTCATCCGTCCATCCATCCATTCATTCATCTGTCCACAGTATTCATCCATCCGTCCACAATATTCATCCATCCAACTATCTGTCCACAGTATTCATCCATCCGTCCACAATATTCATCCATCCATCCATCTGTCCACAGTATTCATCCATCCATCCACAGTAATCATTCATCCATTCATCTATCTGTCCACAGTATTCATCCATCCGTCCGTCCGTGCACAGTATTCATCCATCTGTCCACTGTATTCATCCATCCATCCATCCATCCATCCATCCATCCATCTCTCTACTGTATTCATCCATCCATCCATCCATCTCTCCACAGTATTCATCTATCCATCCATCTCTCCACAGTATTCATCCATCCATCCATCTGTCCACAGTATTCATCCATCCGTCCACAGTATTTATCCATCTGTCCGTCCGTCCGTGGTATTCATCTATATATCCATCTATTTATCCATCCGTCCATCGTTGTTCGTCTGTCTGTTTGTCTGTCTATCTATTTACCTATCTATCTCTCTATTTATCTATCCATCTATCTACAGTATCCACCCGTCCATCCATCCATCCATCCATAGTATCCATCCATTCATAGTATCTTAACGATCCACAGCATCCGTCTAACCATCCATTTGCCCTCATCTGTGTGTATAATTTCAAGATATTATGTTATTAATTAGACCATGTTAATGTTTGTAAACTCTAATAATGTTTATGATGATAATTTTATTGTATTTTAGATCAAATCAATTTAGCATTAGTTGGTGAACCTTTTTAAAAAGATATATTTTTAAAAACATACCAACCCAAACTTTTAAAAACTGCAAACATTAACAGCAATGTTTAGTGATTTATTTATTTTTTCATTATTTATTTATTATAAACCCACTTAAATTGCTATATTTCAATTGAGATGCTTCATATATTTCTCTCATGCATCTGTTTCTTTCTTTTTTCCTGTATATTCATGTGTTTTCATCCTGTGTGCATACTGCAGTGTCTCTCCCAGATCAATACACACAGCTCAGGGTGAAAATAAATGACAGCGAGGTTCTGCACGAACGGACGCCAGAAAGTACTGATCACCACCACTGAACATTAATGCTCAGATAGACTGGAGAGGACATTAATGTAAAACCTCACTCTTTGACCCTTTCGTGATCTTATTCATTTAATGGAGTAATAAGGGACACCATTATTACTCTAATTAATCATCATAACGTCAGCCACAGTTATGTTAATGCTACCCTTACAAAGAGTCGGGTTTATTATTTAAAGTAATGAGCTTCAGTTATATAATATTTGAAGTCAGAATTATTAGCCCCCCTGAATTATTAGCCCCCCTGTATATATTTTCCCCCCAATCTCTGTTTAATGGAGAGAAGATTTTTTTTTCAACACATTTCTAAACATAATAGTTTTAATAACTCATTTCTGTTAACTGATTTATTTCATCTTTGCCATGATGACAGTAAATAATATTTACCTAGATATTTTTCAAGATACTAGTATTTAGCTTAAAGTGACATATAAAGGCTTAAATAGGTTAATTAGACAAGTTATGGTAATTAGGCAAGTTATTGTATAACGATGGTTTGTTTTGTAGACAATCAAAAAATGAATATTGCTAAGGGGGCTAATATTGACCTTAAAATAGTCTTAAAGTTAAAAAAAAAATCCTGAAATAAAACTAATAAGAAGAAACTTTCTCCAGAAGAAAAAATATTATCAGACATACTGTGAAAATCCCTTGCTCTGTTAAACATCATTTGGGAAATATTTGAAAAATAAAAAGAAATCACAGAAGGGCTAAACATTTTGACTGTGTATATACATGTTATTTTTCAAATATTTGCCAAGTAATTAACAGAGCGAGGATACTTTCAAAAATAAATTATAAGAAAAAATATTAAATGTTTTCTCATTTTAAAAAATAGTTTTTAAGGTCAATATTATTAGCCCCTTAATAATTATTGCATTTAATTGGCTACAGAATGAACCACTGTTGTCCAGTGACTTGCCTAATTAACCTAGTCAATTGGACTTCAACCTTCTGGGTCTGAGGTGATTTGGGGGCCTCTAAGATGTTTTGACATGTCCTAACATTTGTGCTTATTTCAGCTACTTATTACACAGTATTGGCCAACATGATTTTTTTTTTGTATTCAGCACACACTGTGCTACGATAATATGTGAGAAATATTGATGTACATGCTTAGGTTTTTTAGAAAAAAAATATTATTCATGGTTAGTAGGTTTTGGAGGGTCAAAAAAAAAAAACACTGAACGGGCTTGAACAAGACTTTTGAGTGACCAGTCTTTTAGGCTAGAATATTTACTTCCCAATTATGTGAACATTATTCTGTTCTCTCATTTCAAGAAAACATTACAAAGAATTACATTTTGTAAAGTCTGTTTTAACTCAGCACACTGAATGCCTGTGAGTGACAATGATCATGAATAATTCACACCTGGAGAGACAAAAGACACTCCCCCACTGGCTAATGTTCACCTACCAAGGGCATTGTAAAGCAATGTCCAGCTGCAAAAGCTAGCATAATCTAAATGCTTGCTGTATTGACCATGTGAACACTATGGGTGAACATTGTATGTGTACTTATACAGCCAAATATTTGAAACACCTTAATATTTGAAATGGTATAAAATGTGTTTGCAAAACTGTTGTAATAAAAACGTTCTGGTGCATTTATCCAGCATTTGTAAGCCGAGAGGGGAGTTTGAGCTCAGGTAGATCTCGAGAACTCCCCTGCTGTAGCAGCTACTGAACAGATAGTGATTGATCTTAAGAGATAACTACTTACTAGGAGCATGTCTATGGTGGCGATTTGGATTAGTCAATTAACTTAAGTTGCATGTTTTTGGACTGTAGGAGGAAACCGGGGTCCCCCATGTCAGCACGGGGAGAACGTGTAAACTCCGCACAGAATTGTCTGCTGGCTTGGTAAGGACTAGAACCAGTGACGTACTTGCTGTGAGGCCACAGTGCTAACCACTGGGCCACTGTGCCACCCATATGGGAAATGGAGGAGGAGTAGGGTTGGAAGGGGGGATTCTTCAAGTCAAAGATGGCTGTTAGATGGAACTTAGAGTATTTATAGTGGCTTAGGAATCATCTGATTGGGGAATCATAAATTGAATAATGCGGGACCAGCCGCAAGCAATTATAAGCACATGATCCTCTCAAAATTAGTTTATAAATAAACTTCACGAAGCGTAATGACAAAGGCTTTAAACACAAGAATAAATAATATTTTACACATGAAAAACAATTACTTCAAATCAAAATAATAATTGAAGACCCTTTATATATATATATTGCCCAAATAATTACAGCCTTAGATAACTCTATCCAAACTAACAGGTTCAACTACGGTTAAAAAATAAATAAATAAATAAATAAATAACATTTAACATCCGTCACATTCTGAATAAAGCACCAGCATCAAATCACGCTGGTCCGTGAGGTCAAATAGGTCATAATTTTTTTTACTTATTCCTGAGAATAAAAATAAAACAACCTCAGTGCTAACCACTGAGCCACCGTGCCGCCCTTGTACTTCCATCATGGAAAAGATAAAAGAAATCAGTTACTAAAACTATTCTTTTGAAGAAAAAATAGTACAGATTTTGAAGGTTGTCTAATAATTTAGCAATCAGCTATATATTATAGTGAATTAAGTATATATTTCCAGCAAGGTGGATGTGCTAAAGTGGCCGTTGAGTGTTTTACAGTTTTATCTTGCTCTTCTTGCTGATGCAGAACAATCTTTTATTTAAAAGCAAAGTGTAAACGATCTGGAATAATGCGCTTGCTCCTTGTTCAGTGGGAGAGTTTTATTTTAATATTCTGACCCATGTACGGCATAACCGAGAAAACACTCTAACAGGCCAATTACTGCCACTGGCCCAAAGTCAAACACCGCTATCACTGGCTTTCTGTAAAATTACTTTCCTGATTGCAGGAACATGAAATGCAATGTTCAGGAGTGATTCGGGGCATTAATATTTTGGAGAAGGAAAGAGGAAACAGATTCATTATCGTTTCAGATAAACAAGCAGAGCTCAGTGTTCAGACCTGCAGGGAAATAAACTCTGAGGCTGGGTAGTTTTTGTCAGATAGCCAAAAGTGAATCTTGAGACACGTCCTGCCTGTGAATGACTGATGTGTCTGATAGTCATGTCAGACGAACAGAGACCCTAGAGAGAAACGCACAGGCTTACCACTGTAAAATGGATTTTAAAGAGATAGTTCTCACCCAAGCGTCATGGTGGCTCAGTGGGTATAACGCAATCGCCTCACAGCAAGAAGGTCGCTGGTTCAAGCCCCGACAGAGACAGTTGGCGTTTCGGTGTGTAGTTTGCATGTTCTCCCCGTGTTCACGTGGGTTTCCTCCGGGTGTTCCGGTTTCCCCCACAAGTCCAAAGACATTCGCAATAGGTGAATTGGGTAAGCTAAATTGTCCGTTGTGTATGTGTGTGATGAGAGTGTGTGGGGGTTTCCCAGTAATGGGTTCCAGCTGGAAGGGCACCCGCTGCATAAAACATATGCTGGATAAGTTGGTGGTTCATTCCACTGTGGCGACCCCTGCTTAATAAAGGGACTGAACCGAAAAGAAAATGAGTGAATGAATGAGTTCTTACCCATAAATGACAATTTTGTCCTTATTTACTCACACTCATGTTGTACTGAACACTTGTTTTTTGTGTATCAGTGTTTGAAAGGCTGATTTCTTTACTTTTTTCTACAGCTCTGTTTTGTATGATGATTATTTTTATTCAGATAACCTCAAAAAAATCATTTAACCTGATTCACAACACCTCATATGAATTATTCATTCATAGATGATTCTTTTCACAAACAGATTTTAATTACATTGCTCTGTACAGTACAAATGATTAGTTGTGTTGTTCTCATACGTGGTTATTTCATTACAATATGGACCAGTACAACTTTTCAATATAGAAAAAAAACAACGAATTATTTATGTTTGTGTATAAATATATTTATAAAAAATAAATATTCATGAATAATTGAATAATGAATAATCGGTATGAATGCTTTCGGGGCTATATATAATTTCTTCATGATAATATATTATTTGTTTTTAATTCATTCATTCATTTATTTTCTTTTTGGCTTAGTTCCTTTATTAATCAGGGGTCACCACAGCGGAATGAACCGCCAACTTATCCAGCATATGTTTTACGCAGCGGATGCCCTTCCAGCTGCAGAAACTATTTGTTTATTATTCTAGTGTATTGTATTCAAATAATTGGTAATCAAGCAATACCAATGTTCATAATGATTGTATGCTATTGTGGTATTATGATAAATAATTTGATTGATATTTAATAATATATAATATAAGTATATAATTAGTCAAATTTTAACTGCAAAATTTAAAGCCCAATCATTCATTCATTCATTCATTCATTCATTCATTCATTCAATCATTTTCTTTTCGGCTTAGTCCCTTTATTAATCTGGGGTTGCCACAGCGGAATGAACCGCCAATTTATCCAGCATATGCTTTTCACAGCCCTATACATATATACTATGTGACCTTGTGTTGTTTCCATGTCACTTCTCACGTGTTTAGTTGTAAGTTTGCGGACTGAGACATGTCGGAGATTCTTCCTATTGTAAAGTCATGCAGTGTGAATCCCCCTGCCGCCAATCCATGCTACAGTGTAAACACAGCAGCAACGGAACGCTACTTCAGATAGTCATGCAGTGTGAAAACATCTGTTACTTTGAAAATCGTGCAGTCTGAACTCGGCATTAGTGGACCAATCAGTAGAACTCGGACAAGCATTGCACATTTCTATTTACAGGTGCTCAGTGTAGCTGTTGAAACCTGATTAACGTATTAAAATAGGTTAAAGAAACATACAAATATTTGTTGTCTTGACTTTTTGTCATAAAATGTTTTACAATGTGTTTGGATCATCTTGTGCTGCGTTTTAAAAAAAATTCAAACCATTTCTGAATGTTTTGTCATGTTTTTTTATGTTCAGTTGTGAATGAGCCTTCAGTTATTCATTTTTTATCCAGTATTTATTTTTTTAATGATACAAAGGATTCCTTAATGATTCTGTAAACTGCACTTCAGTCTAGATCTCAAGTCTAAAGTCAAAACTATAAGCCGTTTCTATTTCTAATATACTTTCAAATGATGTGTAATGAAGGATAGCATTTTTTTTATTGTTAGATTTTGCTAAACATTTACTAATAAATGCAGACATAAAGGGTTTCTTCTTGTAAAGGGTTAACTGCTATATTAGGTGCACAAAGTATAGAGAAATGTTACCGGATGCTAGCACATCCTGTTGTTGGGTGGGGGTGAATGACAAGATGTATAAGCTGTGTGTACGTGCTCTGAAACATCTGCCTTGAAAGGTGAACTGTTAAGAGAAGATACACAGATACTAGGAAGAGGAATATCTGGTTGCTGAATGGTCAACCTGTCAAGACAACACCATATAAGTCAAATAGGGTTGGGTTTAGATAGTATGTGAGAGACAGTATAAAAAGTATGAAGGACAGTGTCATGGGCAGAGGCTGATACAGCAGTACATCTCTCCTGCGCAGAAATTGTATTCTCTAACTTCTTGCATTCAAAATAAAACTTCTTAATTTTTAACTCAGATCTCCGTCAATTTTTGAACATGCAATGGACCATTTGAGTCCTACAGTAACAGAGCAAGGAGTTTTTCACAGTATTTGCTATAATATTTTTTCTTCTGGAGAAAGTCTTTTTTGTTTAATTTCGATTAGAATAAAAGCAGTTTTGAATTTTTAAAAAAACCCATTTTAGGGTCAATATTAATACCCCCCTTAAGCAATATTTGTTTAAGATTTCAGAAAAAACACTGTTATACAATGACTTGAGTAATTACCCAAACTTGCCTAATTAACCTAGTTAAGCCTTTAAATGTCACTTTAAACTGAATTCTAATGTCTTGAAAAATATCTAGTCAAATATTATGTACTGTCATCATGGCAAAGATAAAATAAATCAGTTGTTAGAAATGAGTTATTAAAACTATTATGTTTAGAAATGTGTTGAAAAAAAATCTTTCCATTAATCAGAGATTTTAGGGAAAAAGTATTCAGGGGGGCTAATAATTCTGACTTCAACTGTAAGTACCACAGCAACACACTATCAGTCTCTCAGCATCTGATTCAGATTTGAACCATGACCGTACAGCCTAGTTGTCAGACAGGCACCATGTCGAGGCATGGAAATGAAGATCTGCTGTTGTTGAATGCTGTGACGGCGCTGCGAGGACTGTCAGAGATGCTCATAGATGTGCTGTCAGGCTGATCGCATCAATGCTGCTATTGTAAAAGCTTCATAGACTGACAGTAAGAGGAGACACAGGAGCTGTCGCTGCTGCTGCTGTTGTGCTCAATGAACAATACTCTTCATGTATGATGGAAATGGATGGAGCTGCTGGTGTCAAACGCAGCACGTCTCTATCTGTATAAACCCCAGTGTGTCCTGCTACTGTTTGCTGGAGTGCAGCAGAATCGAGAAGTTTGTTTGGTTATCAGACATCTGTTGTTCAAATGAATAAGAAATCACATACTGTACTCTTTAAAATGCAGCAATTGGAAATGGTATCACTGCGTTCAGCATTTGTGTTTCAATTTCTTCAATACGGTCCTCTGCGTAGCCAATACTTTGATTAGTCTTGTTTAATTCAGTCTTGACTTCATCCAGCTGCTGAATGTTCTCCTTGCAAAAGTTTTGAATTTCCTCCAGTATTTGTTCCAGGTTGATCTGTGTGTTGTCCGGATTACTGGATGGTTGGTGATAAGCATCATGTTGATGTTCTTAGGCATGTTTTCTGGCGGCACCTCCTTGTTCCCTACCTTTAGTTTCCTCAAATTCTGTTGGTTGTTTTTCTCTCTCGTTTTCATTGTTGTCCCACTATTATAGATCATTTTAGTAACAGTTCAGATCAAATCACTTTTATTGTCACATCATCAGTAGCACGTGTGCTGTGATGAGTGAAAAGCTTAGGTGCTGGCTCCAGACAGTGCAAATACAACTATAGTACAAAATACAACAGCATACTCCCAAAAAAACAGGACAATGTTAAATTGGCAGTGTTGACAGCAATATGTACAATGAATAGGTGTACACATAGTTGTAGGCAGTATTGTTTTTAAGTATGAATCGGTTAAAGTGCAGTGCATGCTACATATTGATGGTGTGCAGTGAGGGGTATGGAAGAGTTTGTGTGGGGCTGTGTTAAGTGTTCATCAGCCTGATAGTCCTAGGGAAGAAACTTTCCTTCAGTCGGCTGGTGCGTGAGCGGATGCTGCGGAACCGTCTGCTTGAGGGTAGCAGAGAGAAAAGTCTATGGCTTGGGTGGCTGGAGTCGCTGATGATTCTCTTGGTTTTAGGGATTTCTCAAGTTTATGTGGGATTATTAATGCAGTCGCTGGAGAAAATGATGCACTATGCTGCCATTCCCTCAGTCGCTGGAACTGGAAGACCCCACAATGTTATACTATGCATGACACAGCTATAGTGGGCTCATAAATATCATGTTTATGACAGATTTATGACAAGCTACACTCTAAAACAGGGGTCACCAAACTTGTTGCTGAAGGGCCGGTGTCCTGCAGATTTTAGCTCCAACCCTAATCAAACACACCTGAACAAGCTAATCAAGGACTTACTAGGTATACTTGAAACATCCAGGCAGGTGTGTTGAGGCAAGTTGGAGCTAAACCCGCAGGGACACCGGCCCTCCAGGACCGAGATTGGTGACCCCTGCTCTAAAAAAAAATGGCAGGTTATTTAAACACAAACTGGCTAAAATATGGACTAATCCAAACACTGGGATTAAATTTGGTCCTATCAACTGAATAAAAAAAATAACCCAACGTTTGGGTTCGTCCCTTTTGCA